>NC_132797.1:26697500-26900000 GCF_048594095.1 Paramormyrops kingsleyae
GATCTGCACTCACTTATTTCCTCACATCAGGGTTAAGGTGTCTCTGCAGCCTGTCGCACAGCTTCCATCCTTAGAGTTTGGGTCGCACTCTCCGACTCAGATGTCCACCTCCCATGGATTGATACTCTCACGTTCTCTGACACATCTTCAGGGAATCATCACATTCACATGTAGTTGGGTGGCTGAGCTTGTTACCAGGATTAATGTCAAGTTTTGATGGGACCGAGGGTGGAAATTCAACCTGAGAAGCCCCAGTCATTCTGCTGTGCTCATCTTTAGCTAGCAGCCCGGGGAGTGAAGGTAGATGTGGAACCAGGGCCAGGGGCGGGGCCACAGGGTGGCCCCCCTCAGCAGGACCCATCAGTCAGAGTGGTCCCCCAGTTCAGACCAGCTGCCCCTGTCATCTCCATGACTGCTGCCCTGAAAGATGTGGGCGTGGTGAGTCCATGTGTTATATTGGCCATGTTTGTTTTAGTAGTAGTTGTCTTATGTCATTTCATGTTCTTCATAATCAATGACAACCCTTCTAGGAGCCTGTGACCCAGCAGAGAGAGGATATGGAGCCATCGAAGCCAGATGGGTTGGATCTCCAGGTAGGGATGTTGATGATCTTGGATAACCCAGTCGCCAGGGATTCCCAGACAGTCCACATCGTTGCTCCCTTCCCAGCTTCCAACACACCTGTACCAGGTATTCAGTGTTCTTCATTGATTGGTTCAGGTATGATGGGAGCTGGGAGGGAGCAAAAACATGGACTGACTGGGTGTCCCCGAGGACTGGGTTGAGAAACACTGATCTGAACCTAAAGATGACCAGCTATCTGCCTATCAATCCGCCCAATAGTTTGTCTATTCAGAAACACCACTATGTGTGTGTTTTTCATATTACCATCTAATGACCACTTATAGCATGTGACATTAGCACATGCCCTGGGTTTGATTTGAACTTGTTCACTGGCATCTTCTAGAAAAGCTTTAGAAGACTAAATATTGAGTGTTGATGGCAGAGGCGTTTTAGGCTCAGCTGGAAGCAGACGCTTGGTGGAAGGAGTTGATGTTTCTGAGCTTCTCTGTGTCATGTCAGAACGAGAAACGGGAGATCCTACGCAGGCTGAACCAGAACCTGAAGACCAACTGCTTTGCCTCCAAGGAGGAAGAAGAGGAAGATAAGCCAGTTCCTCCCCAAGAGGGTCTCGATTTGTCCACAGTGCACAGTAATCCAGCTGAGGAGAAGGGTGTGCCCTCTGCTGGGGACAGGCGGAAGTGGGAGGCTGGATCTCCACCCATCATCTCCGTGGCTCAGCAGACCCTGGAGGAGACCGGCATTGGTTCTGCTGGTGATTTCCCTATGTTGCTCAGTGGGTTTGTGGGTCCATAGGCTGAAGAGGTACCTTATGGAGGCAAGCTGTGGTCACTGTATTTCATTATCTGTTCCATGCTTGCCAGTGGAGAATCATTTATCACATACCATACAGCTGTGGCCAAAAGTTTTGAGAATGACACAAATATTAAAAGTCTGCTGCCTCAGTTTTCATGATGGCAATTTGCATATACTCCAGAATGTCATGAAGCATGGTCAGATGAATTGCAATTAATTGCAAAGTCCCTCTTTGCTGTAAAAATGAACTTAATCCCAAAAAACCAATTTCTACTGCATTTCAGCCCTGCCACAAAAGGACCTGCTGACATCATTGCAGTGATGCTCTTGTTAACACAGGTGACAGTGTTGATGAGGACAAGGCTGGAGACCAGTCTGTCATGATGACTGAGTTTGAATAGCAGACTGGCTGCTTTAAAAGGAGGGTGGTGCTTGAAATCATTGTTCTTCCTGTTAACCACGGTTACCTGCAAGGAAACACATGCAGTCATCATTGGTTTGCACAAAAAGGGCTTCACATGCAAGGATATTGCTGCTAGTAAGATCACCTAAATCAACCATTTATCGGATCATCAAGAACTTCAAGGAGAGAGGTTCAATTGTTGTGAAGAAGGCTTCTGGGCGCCCAAGAAGTTCAGCAAGCGCCAGGACTGTCTCCTATAGTTGATACAGCCTCAGGATCAGGGCACCACCAGTGCAGAGCTTGCTCAGGAATGGCAGCAGGCTGTGCTTAAGAACACATCCATGAATGAAGAATAGTACCAAAACATCCTCCGACAGCAACTTCTCCCATCCATCCAAGAACAGATTGGTGATGAACAATGCCTTTTCCAGCATGATGGAGCACATGATGAAGGCAAAAGTGATAACTAAGCAGCTCTGGGTACAAAGCATCGACATTTTGGATCCATGGCCAGGAAACTCCCCAGACCCTAATCCCATTGGGAATTTATGGTCAATCCTCAAGAGGCGGGAGGACAAACAAAAACCCACAAATTCTGACAAACTCCCAGCATTGATTATGCAAGAATGGGCTGCCATCAGTCAGGATTTGGCCCAGAAGTTGATTGACAGCAAGCCAGAGCCTTTGACACATATGAATTGCTTGTAGTTATACTTCAGTATGCCATAGAAACATCTGACAAAAATATTTACAAACACTGAAGCAGCTTTGTGAAAACCAATACTTATGTCATTCTCAAAACCTTTGGCCATGACTGTAATTGCTGGTGACCATTTACTACACATATTATGGGAGACCTGTTCTCCTCAACACTAATTACATGTTCTGAGTACTTTTTACTTTTCTACCCGATTTTGGCAGGTTCTGAGGCTGCCTCCCCTTCGGACGGAGTGACATCTGCTGGGGACAGGAGGAAGTGGGAGCCTGGGGATCCTCCCCTGATCCCTGTAGCCCAGCTGACTCTGGAGGAGACCTACATTGGCTCTGATGGTGAGTGATGCCAGAATAGGCCAATCTGTGGATTTGTTAGTGTCCCTGGGAGGGTCCAGGCCCTGAACTACAACCCCTGGATCTTTGTAAGTGGCTCATTCAGAAAGGCTCTGCCCATCTGTCTCTGTAGAGATAACAGCAGGAGAGGTGATTCAGCCGGTGGGGCTGGATGAGGTCCCCAGGAGGGCTTGGGGGCGGAGTCCAGACACCCAGGTGCTCAAGGTTCTGCAGGAGGCAGAGCTGCAGCCACTCACCCTGATGGATTCCAGCGTCCAGTCAAACATGTCTTCCACAGGTCAGGACTGCAGTGATGGTTTGCAAACACGTCAAAGCTTTCATTGAGCTTGCAACATGCTTGTCCTCATTTGCAATATCTCCACACCCCCCAATTGCTGTGTGAGCAACGTATCGAACATTTCGTTGCAGAAAGCCAAAAAGCTGACAGCCTAGCTGATGTTACCGAAGCCGCACTGGCGAATTCGGCATTAGCGAGTCCCGGGTCTCCAGGTCAGAGTTCAGAACCTGGAGGTCAGGGGGAGCAGGAAACCAAACCAGATGAGGAAGGAGCTGAAGAACCTACCTTAGTCACACCTGTGATGGCAGGAGAAGGTGAAGTGTCTGTCTTTTGTAACAGACCCTCTCTCACTCACACACTCACACACTCATATACACTATTTATCCCATTTCCTCCCATTTTGCTGTAATTGACAAACCCAACTCCAAAGTGACAGAACCCAAACTGTTAAATGTTTTTTGAAAAAGTAGGTGAAGTTTAAAAAGCGTTTTATTTGTGAGGTTGTGCCTCTCTCAGGGTTTGCTAACAAATCCTGTGGATAGACTCACCTGGTCTGAGGTGCAGGATATGAATGCTACACACAGGAAACTTGCTGTAGTGCAGATGGAGGTGGTGACCCTATGGAGATCCCATATCGCTATGGTATGTTCACCTGGATCCTGTGTGTGTCTGTGTGTGGGGAGAGCAGAAGCACAGGATGTGGATGAAGATGAGGATGAGGATGTGGAGGTGCTGGAGGTGGAGGAGTGTCCAAAACAGGCCTTGGGCCCCCCAGCTGAAGTAGTGCAGGCCTGGGAGCAGAAGGCCCCCCCACAGCCCCCCCAGCCCAGGTGAGTGTGGGGTGTAGAGTACATTAGTCAGACATGTCTCCTTACTGAGGAAAGAGAGATTTCACTTGTTTGTACATTTTACCTTTTCATTTTAAAAATCTCTGCATATCAAAGGTGCTTTAGCTTCTGAAGTTCTTACTGTAGTGATCAACTGAATTTTTATCAGGGAGGATTTATTACTTGGCAAGTCTTCATTTCTTTTCAGAAAACAGGTGGGCATTTGAATATTGTGCTTTTATTTTTCATTTTTGTGTTCCATTCCAGCTCAGCAGAGGGCAGTGTTCCACCTCTAGATTCCAGCCTGGAGAAGCAGTGTTCACACACAGACTCTGCAGGTCAGCAGACAGACTCCTAGCAAGTTTTCTCTGTTGGGGAGTTTATTGCAAAATTTATCATTGCAGCATGCAGTCATTAAATTATTTATTTATGCCTTAATAGCCAGCAGTGTCTGTCTTTGGCATTTCGTCCAATCGGCTTTAAGGTGATGTAGTATCGCTTTAAGATGGTATGTTGAGATGCAATATCTTCGTAATGATGGCTTGTTTGAAGAATGGAGTCTCAGGGGCTTCTGCTGCTGCCTCTTTAATTAAAATACTTGTGGCTGACAGTTTTCCTATATCAGCAACCCTGTGGGGTGAAAACATCTGAGGCCGATAGAATCAAGGTCAATACACATGTGGCCTCCCTTTTCTTTTGCATTTCCTTTTCAGTCCAGTTTTGTTTTACTCCTAAGTGTCGTTTAGTATTTAAAATGCATGAATTCATCACGGTAGGGTTGTAACATCTGCTGGTATGAAGGGTTACCCTATTAGCATATTATGTTGTGTTGTATTAGCATATCTATTAGCATTTCTGGGGAGCCCATTCAAGCTAGGGGTTCGCATTTCTGTAGAATTATATTGTTGATGCAATGGCCTTCCCAAGCATTATTTTTTTGCTGCCCTCAGGTGCAGAGGGCACACCTGAGGAGCCCCTGTTTCTCAAGCTGTCATCTCCCGCACGCCGGCCCATCACTGCCTTGGCTGCTTTATCAAATCAGTCTTCCCAGGATGATTCAATACCCTCATGGTCCCGCTCTGTGTCGCCCTCTGGGCCCAGGGGCAAGGACGCGCTGCTCATTGGGCTCTCCACCGGCCTCTTTGACGCCAATAACCCAAAGGTCAGGCTGCTGTCTCTACTGCCAGTTGATCTTACTCTTTTCATTTCATTGTGAGTATTCTGGGGTGTACCAGCTGCTGCATAATCTAGTCAGATGTTTTTAGTCGAGGCATTTCAGTCCTGGTGCATGGAGATCTTGCAAATCTACTGCCCATCTGAGCAGTTCTGATTCCATATCTTAAGCTTTTCTTCTCAGCCCAGATACTACGAGTCAGTGTCTGTCTTCTGTTTCTTCGTGTCGAATCTGCTCCGTTTTATGTGACCTACAATGCCCCACTTCCCCCAGCAGATGCTGCGTACCTGCTCACTCCCAGACCTCAGCAAGCTCTTCAGGACCTTCGAGGACTGCCAAGGGCTGAACGGCGTGGTAGCGGCCGAAGACAACCTGGATATCGAAGATATCAGGCCCATGAAAGTGGAGGAACATGCGGAGATCGAGGACATGTAAGTGCTGTGCATGTATGAGTCCTCACATTGCAATGACATTTGTTCATCGTGTGTCTGTGTGTGTGTGTCTCCAGTGTGTATGAAGATGGGGATGAGGACCTCCAGCAGCTCAGGGCTTCCATGGAGCGCTTATTGAGGGAGCCCAGTGAGGACTACAGTGAGGAAGAGGAGGCCGGCTTTCCGGGTAGTCCACCTGAGGAACAGGTGGGGGAGTCTCAGGGGCTGCTCAGCAACGGCATTGGCCCAGACGAGGACCCTCCCAGCAGTGAAAATGAGCTGAACGAGGAGTGGCACTCAGGTACTGTTCTCTGTAGTAAACTATACTATATATAATATTACTACAGTGAGGTAAACACATCATTATTCTACAGCATAGTACAATCAGATTATTAATCAGCACTCGGGTACCACTTTCTGCAATAAACTATATGCACTAAGCTACTACAGTACTGTAGGTACATGTCACAATACTGTAATAAACTATACTACGTACTCTAATACTACAGTAGAGTAGTTGCATATCTCTATAATGTAATAAACTATACTATATACAACATACTACTGCAGCCCTTTTTATTGTTGTGTGGTGTTTTATTGCATACTCTTCGGACAGACAACAGTGACGAAGAGCAGGAGAGTGACACCGACCACCAGGACAGTATCTTCAGCCGCCTAGAAGAGCTCAGGTTCAAGCTGGAGCAGGAGATGGGTTTTGAATGCTTCGTAGAGGCCTACAACAAAATCAAGGTCTGGTTCTGCCATCCAGACCTCCGTCACACCCAAATCTCAACCTCAATAGCCTCAGTCCAGCTTGTGTTACATCTCGGATATCTGCAGGAGTAGTGCAGTCAGTTTTAGATTGACGTAAGCAGTCATTGTGTCTAGGTCCCCACCAGAGGCCCTGCCAGCTTGGTCTCATGACAGTACTGTATTCTGATTGTCTGCATCTGGCACGCAGGCCATCCACGAGGACGAAGATGAGAACATCGACCTGGGTTCCAGCATGCTCCAGAGTGTCCTGGGGAGTGAGCACCAGCACCTCTACCCCAAAATACTGCACCTGGTGATGGCCGACGGGGCCTACCAAGAGGGTGAGGGCTCAAGGCCTCTCCAGGGCTACCAGCAAACGTATCTCCTGATCAGCGACACAGCAAAATGGTCTCTTAATCACATGGCTGCGTCTCTAACACATTCTGAATGCGCCCTGATCAGTGCTACGCTGTCCCCTAAGTCTGTGATTCTTAAACACTATCCTGCTGGAACAGTGGTGTCAGGGGTGGAGCTGCAGGGGCGCTGGCCCTAGCTGAAAGCTGATTGGCTATTCCTGTCACTCAGAAATTCTAAACCTATCACTGGCTAACGATAAGGTTGCCCTCCCATATGAAGTATGGCCCCTCTTATGCCTCCTGGTAAACCAAGGTGAGAGAGAATATTTATCAGCTGAGAGAGACAAAACGTCACCATGGCTATTGGGGGTGGGGGTGTGCAGAAGAGCACATCAGAACATAACTGTCTACTGCCGTGCCAACCCTGAAATGCTGCATCGTGCTGATTCAGCCCAAGTGTCCTCCTCCACGGACGAGCCAGCAGTCGCCTGGGGCTGGAAAAGCCTTGAAAGCCTTGAAAGCCTGGCCTAATTGTGAAGAACAGCAAAACCCGACCTCTAGTTGTTTCTGGTGCGGCCGTGAGTCTGTGTGTCTCCCCCAAGATTTCAAGGGGGGCATGGAGCCGGTCACTGCCGCTCGGCGCAACTGCACCTCCACCCTCCTCCCTCCTGCACCAGTTTTGACAGTGTTCCTTTTCCACCCCCAGATCTCCAATGATAATAACAAGCAAAACAAAACTCTACAGAGATGTTGTGACCCCACAACCCAATGAAGTAATTCTGAACTCACTGCCAATATAATTACAGAAATTCCAACTGGCTACAAACCTTAAGGTGAAGCTTGGTGTGTCGCTGAAGGGTGTGTGTGTGTGCGCGAGCGGGTTTACCTATCCTTATGGGGACACAATGTCCCCATAACGTGATAAATATCCGTTTTTTTTCCCTTATGGGGACCGGTTTCCTGGTCCCCATAAGGGAAAACTCTATTTTATAAAAATCGGTGAGTGCTATGAAAAAACTAAAAAACTCTTGTATCTTGTTAGGTTACTTATGGTTATGGTTAGGGCTGGGTAGGGGTTAAGGTTGTCATAGTTAGCATTAGCATTTTTCCCATTGAAATGAATGAGCGGTCCCCATAAGGATATGTTTACCCTACATGTACGTGCGTGTGTGCGCGTGTGTGTGTGTGTGTGTGTGTGTGTGTGTGTGTGTGTGTGTGTGTGTGTGTGTGTGTGCCTGTGCCTGTGTGTGCGTGTTTGTGTGTGCAACAACATGGTTCTTTTTATTAATATAAAACAAAAGAACAGCCTTAAGGTTCCCTCTCATGGTGAAGCTCCTGAAAGTACACTAAATGGAACTGGCATAAAATTCCAGCTCGGGTTTGCAAACGGTGGAAAAATGAATTAAAAGTAGCACTCCTTCCGGGACTGTCCTGTAGCCGTCAGCTAGCAGGTCCGTTTTCCTTTTTGCAACGACCCAGCATGGGCGTCCTGTTTCATTACGGCGACCACACGGGAGCATCATGGAGGACACAAGGACAATGATGCTGTGGGTTTGGGTTATAAGTAGAGTGTTGTTCCCGTGCCGAAAGCCCCTAGAGATGCTGGAAACAGCCAGACGTGCACTCGCCACGCTATTAAGATAGCGGCCCATCTCTCAGCTCTACTCTCCGGGGTAGCAGTCCTCTTTGCTCATCTTGACATCAACACCTGCTCCCCCCCTCTCTGCGGGCAGTAGATGCACTGCATCCCGTCAGCGATAGTCCACCCCCCCACCCGGCACCTCAGAAGCATCCCTGCTGTCTCCCCACATGCAAAGTTATCCTAACACTCCATAGCTCCACCTACAGCTCTGTTCAGTCCCAGCACCCCCCCTACCCCTACCCCCACCAGCCCAGTGTCCTCATTTCCTCCTCCCCGCACCCCTGCTATCAATTCGTGTCAAGCTGCTTAATCGTCCTGTTTGGTAACTAGCTCGTTCAGACGGAAGACCGTTCCCAAGGCACCAAATGGGTAATAAGCTGATAAAGCTGATTTTAATTTAATCTACCCGATCCCGTACATACGTAATGGCTCGCGGCTCTTTTAATTAGTCTTGGGACGGGTTTAATACGAAGCCGTCCCTTAAGGGTCCGTGTCTGTGAAAATGGAGCCTCGCTGCTACACAGGCGGCTGCGAACGGGCATAAGATGTGGCTGATCCCCCACTTCTTGGGTTGACGTTTGAGGCAAGCGAGACTGATGTGCGTTTCACTGGCTGCACTGCCACCGAGCCATTTCGTGCTAAGAAATCGTTTAGCATTTGCAGCTCAGGTTTCGAACGTGGATTTTAGCTAGATGCAACAGCGAGCTCATACTAGCCCCCCCCCCTCCCAAATTGAAGCCTCAGGTGTCTTCGACCGGCGCCCCACCCCTCACAAAGCCTTGTGGTTTGAAGAATGTCAGCAGGTGCATCCTCGATGATGCGCTGCTTCCCCATGCGCAGGGCTATGGTTAATCAGGGGCTAGCCAGCTGGAAGAGCACACCCCCCCCCCCCCCACAGGTAGCAGCTGGGGCAGCATTAGCAGGTAGCACCGACTGCCTGTTCCTCATTGCTGACAGGCCACAGCTGTTGGGTTGGCCCCCAGGGGTTTGCTGCTGTAGCTGCCACCTGACAACTTCCTGCTAACTTTTTAAAAATTCTTACCTCAACTAGATGTTATGTTCTGTTGTTGTGACACAACTCCGGGTCCCAGCCAGCTCATTAGCTGACTGACCTAATAGCTAAAACCTTAACCACAGGGGTGGGGCCACAGGGACACTGGCCCCTGCTGAAAGCTCCTGGTCGGCCCTCTTCCTCGTCACTCAGCAGTTAAAAACATATCATTGGGTATAGATAAGGTTGGTCCCTTTGTATGAATTATGGCCCCTCCTAGAATCGCGCCTGCTTCACAGTTAACATACAAGGGAATCGAAATGCTGTTTCTCTCTCCTCTTCATAGAGCAATATAAAAATATACTTATAAAATATACAATATAAAATATACTTTTATATTTTATATAATATACTTTTATATTTTATATTGCTCTGCGAAGAGGAGAGAGAAATAGCATTTCGATTCCCTTGTATGTTATGGACATATAGTGAATTGACAATAAAAGGCCATTTGATTTGATTACCTACAACATGGCCGGATACGTGAGAGTAGAATAAAAACACTAATACTTTCTCTTTTCCCCTCCTGTGTCCATTAGACAACGACGAATAGAAGAACATCTTCCTGAACGCCAGGGGACTTTGACCCCAAAGATGGTCTGGCGTTGACCGGGATGTACTGGGTGACGGGCAGCAGAGCAGCCTTTCTGGTGGGGCAGAGGTGGGACAAGACCGAGGGCAGCGTCGCATTGGTGGTCAGCATGCCGACTGGCATACAACACAGCCAATGAACAGTCACTGCTGGGAAAATCCCCCCCCCCCAATCTATGTAGGGAGAGAAGTTAATGCCATATGTAGAGTAATTAGAGAGTAATACTTAACCAAAAAATGTCACTCTGAGTGTTATTTTATACATATATTAAAAAAATTCTTCATGTTAATTGAAGGAATGTGGTATGTTGAAATTCAGTAGCAAAACATGTGGACTCAGAGATGATTGAAGTCCCATTGGCTTGGCCAGTTGAATAATATGTGTGTGTAGTCTTGTTTTCAATCCTGGGGGGTCAGGTGGCCCCCCAGTATCAGGTGTTCATTCCAAACGGAGACTTTAGCCTCCGGCATCCGCACTTCCACTCAGTTATGCACTTTTCCAGTGGATTTACAACTAAATAAAAAAGTAAGGTGATTTAAGGTACCGTTCATACTTTTTACCTGTTGTTTTTTTTAACTGCTGTTTGCTAAGAGAACCTTGTGCCGCAGGTGCGCGCTCCTCTCCAGCTAGGCTCAGAATGCCACAGTGTCGTCCTGTACGCAGATGTCCAGGCATCTCAAAGCGGCAATGAGATCAGCGTCTTCAAGCTGTTTTCTGTTTGATAATGACTCTGATATTCTGTATGTTTCTAATGGGGATAAAAATAAAGGCTGACATTTTGTTACGCTTGGTGTCTGGGCACAGCGATTCTATGTTTTTTTTTTTTTTTTCTGCTGAAGTGGTGTTTTTGAGAACATGGTGGAGTGATGAGCTAACGGGGAGACGTTGCCAAGTTTCTGTACAGTTTATCTGAGGGCTGTACTATACGGACACAGCTCTCTGGATAAATGCCACCACATCTCAGCCACAGTCCTCGATATCCTAGTTTTGTGTAGATGCTTCCCACATTTTTTAAAATGTTTTCAAATTGTCATTTGAAACAGCCATCATCATTAGCATCTAGATATGTATTTAATTTTACATTTTCTTAGTCTTACTTAAGAGTATTTTTCTAAACTACTAAAGCCTGTAGTTGTAATTTTTAATTGTAAAGATCAAAACGAGATCTCCCTAAAGGAGTGTAGTGGGTGCTTCAGTGAAGAAAAGCTTTGAAAGTTCTTCAGTTATATGCATGCAGTGTCTGAAAGGATAAAAGACTAATGCAGCCCATGCTTGGGCTGTTGGAAGTGTCTTTTGAAGGTGATCCTCTGAAGATATGAGCCTGATTGCAACGCTCGTTCTGTTCCTCCACGGTCAGCCATGTTGGGTTCAGGAGTTCTCTGCTGGAACAATCGTTGGTTGTGCTGGAATGGTGACCCCGTGTTGAAATCATCTGACATTTCATTGACTTAAAGTATTTATTTTGTACTGCATTGTCCAGGCCTATGGTGCCTTGGTTGCTAAAGGAATTATCATCTCACTAACATAACTACCTTTATTTTTGCTTAAGCATCTTAATCAAGCTCTACAAAGACTTCTCAAATTGTAGTTTACTGTTAAAAAAATTCCAGATTATACTCCAAGTTTGAACTTTTAATGTCATTGGCTTTCCGTTGGTCTCCAGTACCTTCAACTTCAATAAGGTCCTTTTCAAATCATCTGTGACTCAGACAAATCAGTCAATGCATTTGCTGTTCTGTTAAGTGATCATGAAATCGATTTAGGCCTGATAACACTCATTTGCGCTTTTGTACTGATTTCCTCCTTCAATCAAGGCTCTACTTTTACTGATTGTGGAGCCGGTGCGGCAATAATTTATGCATCTCATTTCCATTTAAATCCAATAACTATACTAGTTAAATTCTTGAAGTTTATGATTCAGGCCTCTGGTACTGATGAGCATCCTACTATCTCACAGTCCTTTCTATTTCTTTGTGTTTTCTGGCTTCCTGGCCTTTCCTGTGATTTTATATATGACTTTCTTCCCATAACTGGTTGTCACCACTGATAAGATTATGAGGAGACTTTCAGGGATAATCTTAGATCCACCCTTGATAATATTCTAAAATCTGTCAGCTTTGTTAGAAATAATATACCCCGTTTGTTAGCATAATCACACCCTGTATCTTGCATTAACCATGATCGATGTTCAGATTTCTTCCCATCCTCAACCTCCCACTGGTCTTATCTTACAAGATCGGAAAAGGAGCAATGCTCTGCTTTAGGCTGGTTGTTCATTCCTAATGGAGGCCTCAGCATTTTCCACAATCCAGCTCTTCCACCATCTCCCCGTTTAAATGGAAATAATAGCGTAGATCCGCAGGTGGTTGAGACCAAAATGCTTTAGATTTTCTCTTACCCTGAGGGAAAATTTTTAAGTTTTCCCCCATATTTAAGCCTCCAGATTCCTTTGGAAAGCCTACTGTAATATGCTTTGCAGCTTTAAAAGGCATTCTTTAGTAAATATAAAGTTACTGCTCGATTGAGTTACCCCTTGGTGAGCTTCCATGTCTATGTGATCACCATTATCGTTTAAGCGGTTAGCTGGATTTCATGTACCGCCCTGCAGTACGCTAACATGGTACCTGCTAACCTGCAAACCACTGGAGAAAACATCAGAGGTTGATATGAAGGAGCAAGCCATGGAGGAACATCCCTTGGAGTCCTTTGAGTAACTGGCAATTTCATTGGCTACCAGTTGGCTTTGAAGTCAAAAACAAGTTATTCCTCATTTCAGTCATGTTAGGCCTAGGTCCAGTGTTAACCAGCGATAGAGACCTACTGGAAATAATGATTGACACAAAAGCATGTGAAAGTGGGGTGATGAGTGGTTCAGGGGGCTAAGTATCTTGTATTCAGGAGATCACTGGTTCAAGCCCTGGCTGTGATAGAACAGTCACATGTCCATGGGCCTTTAAGCAAGGCCCTTAAGCTCCAGGGACACCACAGATTTACTGACCATGTGCTGTGACCCACAAGCTAGGTAGAGGAAGATGGGGTCAGTGAAGCAAACCATTCCACTGTACCTGTAAAATTGCCTTTACCACCCTGCATAATTAATTTTCGGCGAATGAAAATGTCAGATTTCAGTGGAATAGCTTGACAGTAGAGTTGATATTGATGACTGAGGTCACCACTATATCTATTCCAAGTGACATCTGCAGACATTCTTCGGTGGCTATTCTGGATATGCTAAAACTGAGTGTCAGATTGGTGGCAGCTGGCAGGCCCATCCCTTTAAACTGAAATTATTCAGAGATCTTCAGGTGTCTGATGAAACAGAAGGAGATGCTTCCTCAGCCTTTGGTCTTCAGCCTTGAGAGGACCAAAAAGGACTAGCAAATTTTGCTTGTCCTCTAGAATTAAGTGAATTTTTAAGGGAATGAGGAGAATGTCTCAAGGCTTTTGAAGGTCCAAGAAAATCAATCAGTGTACAATGAATAAATTATTCACAGAAGCTCTTTTCCCAAGATCAGCGGTGACCATCTCCAGACCTTACAGCCTGGAGGCTGGGCGATTTTGCAGTCCTACTGAGTCCTTAATTAACTAGTCTTGATTTGCTGTTGGCTGAACGAATTTGTGCAATTTAAGTTCAACCAAATATATCATGATCATGTTCTTTGGTCTTGTTATAAATTATCTTAGATGAAGAATGCACACAAGTGAAAATGGGGGGGAAAGATCATAGGTTCATCTTAACATTCTCATTTGATTCCTAGCTAAGGCCTTAACTTTTATCAAATTTGAATCTTACAATTAATTCAGCCAGCTGCTCATGCAAGGCTAATTAAGTCAAACTCAGTGAGAATGGAAACCAGCACACATTCTGGTCTGCAAGGTCTGGAACCATCCAGAACTTCCCCACCATCATCTGTCATCCACTACTTAGCCAAAAACCACACAGTTATAATAATTCCTGGTTAAATTCCCAGGAACTCTTCCCTAGAAGCTTTGGACTGTAAATTGTGCTCCACACTGCAGAAAAACACAGGGGAACATCATCCAGCAGAATTCCTCAGTGCTGCTCCTGGAGGATCTCACACCCACACAAACATGTTGGGAAGAATAAGCACAATTTAGCCAACCTTCCAAACCTTGTCGTATTCTGAATTACTTTGGACCAATCAATATGATATCTGATCGTATTTCTAGCATCAAACATTTTATTTGCACAATGAATTTAACTGCTGGATACATTAAGCTTAATTTATTCCATACCTGCAGGCTTTTACATCTGTAGTTCAATAAATTCCTTGCCTGGTTTTGGTTCCTCTCAGTAAATGATTCTTGTGGCTCAGCTTGAAGCTGCGGCACACATTTCAAATTAATCTCGAATCAAGAGCCACCAGTACAAAAGGTGGCCCTTGGCTAGCTCAGCTCAAAATGACCGGTGGACTTCAAACGGCTGCCAATGAGCGCTGTTCCCGTCCCCATCAAAGTCCCCTCCAAAATGAGGCAGCCCAGCGAGTGCAGACACCGTCGCTTTGAGGGGCGAATGAGCAAAGCGGTGTGGACTCCGCTTTCATCTTCTTGCCAGCACGCCATCGGCCTGCGGTCAGGACAGAACGTAAAGGAGCCAAGAATATAATGGACGCTAATTTAATGGTGAACAATAACCTGCAGCACAATGGAGTGAGGATGCCGTCGTGTTTGCTTATTGTGTTTTTGTTGTTGTTTTTTCTGCAATTGTATTTGTCTCAGTAATTTCCACAAATGCATCACCATAATCATCCTGAATGCATTACCCTGACTGCTTCTTGATTTCCAACCCCACATCTACAGTACAAAACACAACCCCCCCCCCCCCCCCCCAGCCCCCTGCCACCTTCTTCTACATCGGCACAATCAGTCCCACAGGGGAGCATTTGGAATCTCTTGTCAGAATAATGCCCCCACCCCACCCCCCGAGAGAGGAATAATAAAGGGTCAGAGGAATAAAAAACAGGGGCAGCCCCCACCTCCACACAAACACCTGTCCTGGGAGGGTGGTGGGGGTCATCCGTAACAGTGAAAGAAAAATGAGCGATGCCCTAATTGGACCCAGGTGCAATGGAGGGGGGAAAAAAATGACATAAATCACGCGTTGTGTGTGCGAGTGCGTGTCTCTCTCTGCCTCTATATCCAAGAGCCGCCACAGAGGAGCTCAGCCCTGTAAATCAAAGATTTTACTGCCTTTCTCCCCTCCGCATGGTCTTATTAACCCTCTTCCTCCCTCCTATGCATGCACACACTGTTTTTATGACATAATGCTGTACATGCCATTCACACATGCTGTGTGATGCAGAGGCAAACATGAAGACGGCGCTGCCCTGCACACTGTAGGAGAACAGAAACCAGCTGCTGGTAGCAGATTGTTCCATCTGCAGTCATTCATGCCTTCATCCAGCTTCCTCGTGTCAGGGAAGGGAATCCCGCTCATCTGAAGAGACTCAGCATTAACATGTATGTGTGTGGCCGACAGACACCGTGCGCTTAGCACGCGGATACAGACCTGAAGATGGCCTTTGTGATCTAGCCGAAGCCATTAAGATTTGCAGCTGGTGCTGGGAGGGCGGCAGTTTCACAAACCCCGGGGCGGAAGATTCAGCAGGTTGAAGTGCATCCAAAATCCTTATGTGACCTACAGCCACTTATCGAAGCCAAACTGACAGAATAGAGCTGCTGTATCCACAGGCTACATGCCTACCCAGCTTTTTAACATTAAACGTAACCGCAAGGGACTAGGGTCAAAGACGCCAAGAAAGGGAGAGAGCGCACGACTAAGGAGAGTACTGAATAATATCGAGAAATTAAAAGTTAGACCCTGTGTATCAAATCACGTCCAGCTAATCAGCTCCGATCAGAGACCTCAGGGGTGGATTAACTTATTCTGGGTGCCCTAGGCTGACACCAGTATGGACATTCCAATACTGCATGCTTGCCAGGGCCATAAGCTACTGCCTAGGGTAGCCTATGCATTAATCTGCCCTGATTGTCCTAGCCTGCGATTACGAAACATCCATTGTTTACGTGCAAACCCACACGGCGACAGTTTTGCGTCTATGACCTTCGATCCATTATGTATGTGTGTGTGAGTTTGGCCTCTGAGTGACTCGCCGCGAAACGTGTGGCACCGTCGTGTCTGAGTGACCTTGGCACAGGCTGCTACTGTATGTGTCTCACCGAGTCACGAGTGCAGGAGGTGGTGCATTGGTGTTAGATGGACAGAGACCCATCCATTGTCTCCAGATGAAGTCTAGAGAGAAGATCCCACAAGTGCAAGCCTGGGATGAACCTTCAGCTGAGTGCTTTGCGTGAAGTCAATATCCAGAGTGACTTTAAATGTAAATACCACGGCTACAAACTCGGACAATATCTCTCCGCATGGAAAATAAGCAGTGTGTCATTTCTGGTTCAGCAGCGGGTCAAAGAAAATCCCAGCGTGATGCTTGTCCACTTGGGGCACTCGTTCCCCGGTCTTATGAGAAGGTCGTTGTTTACAAAAAGTACTCTTTCAGGCTATGTTTAATCAGGAGTATTAGATATAAGTAGTCAAGCGAAATATTATATAATTATACTGTAAATATTTAATTACGCCCTTTGCATCGGAACCAAATATAAAATTAGCACCTGCCAAGAAATGAGGGGTCGTGGAAATGACTATTTATTTATTTATTTATTTCGAGGGTGCGATTTATTTATGAATGGCGAACGATTATATTTTTAACATAAATATTGGCCGCCACCAACCATAGCCCAAACACAAATCCACAGCTCAGAGCTGGTATGGGAGTTGATCGGAGTATTTGAATAGGTGCTAGACAAGCTGGACTTTCTCATGAAAGTGGTGCTGTAGACTTCATAAAGCTCTCTGCGTGGTCTGATCGCCTCCTTCGTTCGGGTTGGCATTGCTTTAACGCTGCTTTCCGTATTTGATCTATCACGGAAACGTCTGTCCCACGACAGTCTCCCTTCCCCCGGTTTTCTCTTGAAGCACCTCCCCGGATCGGCCTTCCTCTCCGCCTTAAAATGAGTCTAAGTCGTTTTTAATGCCATAACCTCGGTTCACGTCTGAGGCTCAAGCATAATCCATGCGGGCGGCTGCGATATACCAAAAACATTCTTGCGAGTGACTTGTGTATTGGAATCGACGTCGGGCCAAAAACTTAAATATTTACTTAAGTGCGAAGGTCGATTAATCCAGTGATGCCTAAAAGACTTCGAAGTCAGAGCATACTTAGGAAACCTTAAAAAAACATGAAACCACTGGCTTTTGCGAACTTGTACTAAGCACTGAAGCAGAGTGAGCGGGGTGCTGAAATTCGTATGTCTTGATTTTTTTACAATTTCCCACCGCCCGGATAACGTGGCGGTATGTGACCGTGGGAGTGTCCCTGGGAGTCAACGCGGCGGCGGCGCATCATGGCGCTGGAACACGGGCATCCAGCCTCCGCTCTGCCTTCGCTTTTCTCCTCGTCTCCGTGATTTCAGCGCCTTGCTTCCAGTACTTGACGTGCATTTTTGTTATTCATTTTTAACACACCGTCCTCACATTGTTGAAGCCGGAAACGACCCTGCGGAGATTTTTTCCTTTCAGCGGATGCGATTCTTAAGTAGTTGCAAGCCGACCGAAGTGGGAGAAATTGTTCGGCGAGAGTAAGGAGCAATCCGGGGGGGGGTGCTTTCTGGAGGTAGGATTTCCAGATTTTATTGAAATGTGGTTATTCAGCATGCAAATGTTTTATTTAGATCTTAGGAGCCGCGGTGCGATTTATCTTTTAGATGTTGCTGAGTTTGTACGAAACTCATCTGGCGCTTTCGCCTCAATGGTAAATCCAGCCAACTAGTTTGTCATTTGGGCATAAAACTTAGGACATTTGAGTTTGGAGCGGATCGGGTGTTTCTGCCCCAAACATGTGAATGTTGGTGTTCCATTATGTGTCGATTCCTTCCTGGCGCCTCGGTTATGTCACTTAACAAGCCATTTAAGCTTTATTACTTGTAAAAATGTGACTTGGGATCACTGCGTGTTATTCGCCTTGCTCACCGTGAGCAGCTCTTAACTGGCTTTGCTGCATAACACGGAGATGCCGGAAAGCCACGGGGCCCGTTTGTACTACGCCATGTGAATACTGGTGATCTTTTAGGGCAGAAATGCAGCTCCGTACGAACCGGAGCGCCTCTATCTATCCCTTTTGTTTGCTGTTTGTTTTGCATGCCTCCTTTTTGTATTGTTTCCAGGCGGTTGATCTTCCGAGACTGGCCCCGTGTGCACTCTCCCGGCATGCTTTCCCAGTTATTCAGTTACATCTGGGATATCCAGTTACATCTGTCCCGTTTCTGCTCGGCGGCACTTTTCATCTGCCGAAACAAACGCGCGATTGCTGGCAAATACGTGTCACAAGACGTGATGTAGGTGGGGGGCAGGGGGAAGCCGGCTTACGCCCCGACGGAGGTGCCTGGAGGGTTTGACCGGGTCGGTCTGTCGGGTCCTAGACGCTGGACGCCCGGCGGCCCTAAACGGACTATAACGGCCACTGGATAATCAGCTGATTTTTGTCGATTTTTTTTTGCTAGTGCTTCATATGCAGTTATTCACTCGTCAGTAGTTTTTAATCTCCATTGAAATAAGCGGGTTGAGCCATCGGTACGGATAGGCTGTAATACGGAGTACCTGTCTGTCCAGCTGTTTCTCACAAAGTGGGCTGAGCATAAGCACAGCTCGGACCGGCGGGGGGTAAATGTGGCCGGGAACAGACCAGGCTTGAGTGAGGCCGCTAAACAAACCACCCCTAATGTCCCTCTTTGTTGGTACTGGGGCCAGCGTGGGTGGAGGTTCAGATCTCACTGGAGGAAGCAGTTGTACCATTGCTAAAGGCACGGAATGACTTAATGTATTCGTGCACAGAGAGGACTAACTTTGGGATAAACTTGTCATCTCCCCCCAGCAGAATGCAGGCAGCATGGTGACAGGAGAGGCATGGGCGTGACCTGGCCATGCGCCCAAGAAGCCCCGTCCCCAAGCCCTGAGTGACAGAAGAGAGAGCCAGTGAGAGCTATGGACGAGTCGGCGCTCCTGGACCTGCTGGAGTGCCCCGTGTGCCTGGAGCGGCTGGATGCCACGGCCAAGGTGCTGCCATGCCAGCACACCTTCTGTCGGCGTTGCCTGGCGGGTATTGTGGCGTCACGTGGTGAGCTCCGCTGTCCCGAGTGCCGCACGCTGGCGCCCACCGCCGTTGACGACCTGCCCAGCAACATTCTGCTGGTGCGCCTCCTGGACGGCATCCGCCAGAGGCCCCGGCGGCCCCGGGAGCAGGGCCACGGCCCCGGGCAGCTGCAGAGGGCACAGGCCAAGAGCACCCCGGTCCGGGTGAGTCGGGGTAGGGGGGTGCTGGGGCTTCTGGATGGCCTCCTCTGATTGGCTGTTAGCTGTGTGCCTGATTGCATCTGGTTAACAGGTTACTGTGTGATTGGGGTCTGGTTACAAGTGTCGGTTAGCGGGCCGCCCTGCGATTGGCGGCCGGTTAGAGGGCCGCCCTGCGATTGGCGACCGGTTAGCGGGCCGCTGTGGAATGAGCACCTGGCCTCTGGTATCACACACCTTTTTGTCCAGTTCTCTCCCTTCTGGGCCGGAATTGGGGCCCATGGACACCCCTTGTGAATAGGTGGTGCAGGCGGGGTCATATCTGGAAGGGTACTTGACGGCCCCCGATCCTCCTTTTCCCCCTAAATGCAGCCCCCCCGCGTAATTCCTGGGCCTCCATGATGCACAGCTTCCCCAGTTGCCCCCTGAGATGGCATCCTTGCCTAAATGACCCTGCGCTGTGCTGGCTACCATGACCTGCCCCCATGTCCCAGTTTGCACTGGGCCTTTGATTGGGTACATGTTCGGTCTAGTGAGTATATTAGTCCTGTTTCTGAGTCTTCAAAATGCTCCTCCATTCACAGTGGATTTTACAGCCTTGCCAACCTGCCGCTGACCTAAAGCTCTCAGATTTAAGTCCTTCAGGGGAAGGTAACGTTTACCAAAGCCGGTTGAGTAAACACCTGCCTATTTGGGTTAAATCATGGGTGTGTGGGTATGCTTTTCTGCCCCGGGAGAGAATGGGATCAGGTTGTGTACATTGAGCTGGCAGTCCAGTTCTAGAACATTCTCAGAGAGATTAATATTTGATGAAAATTCCAGAGTGGACTTTGAAAGTCTTGCCGTTCACTGGAGGATGAATCCTGCGAAGTTCAGAAGACAGGTCTGGTGGTTTGATGGCACGATCTAGGACAGATTGGCTCCTAGAAATGGAACTTTCCGGCATCTCATTCTCTGTGTTCTGCACCCTCATGTTTGTGCGTGCGTGTGTGTGTGTGTGTGTGTCATGAGTTGCGGAGTCTCTGATGAGTTCCTCATAATGAACTTCCACCTGTCTGGACCAAATGGATGGTACCCGGACCTTCCCACTGACCCTGAGCTTGGGTGCCAGGAAAGCCAGCCAGTCTCTTACGAGTGGCATTTTCTCACTAGCTGTCAGCCAATTGCATGTCCTGCTTAAGGGTTCCGTTCTATTTTAGCAGAGCGGAAGCATTTTCAGCTGTGGATTCGAGAAGGGGAGCGCCAGGTGAATATTCCGGCTCCCGCAGGCGGGGGAGTCCGTGTGTGAGGGTGTATGCTCACGACTCCGCTGCGTTCCGGGCGTTTGTTTCCAGCTTTGGTGGGTTTTTGTTTTTTTTTTTTTTGTTTGTTTTTCTTTTGGTGTCTTCTTTTTGAAGGTGCCAGGCCACCTCTTGAGCTTCAGGTGGGGTCCGGTGGGGCTTGTTGGAACACTTCTGCTGTGTGCTTCAGAGGGGTGGGGCTTAGTGGGGTGGGTAGAATGTGGCCACCCTCATCTGCTCTCTGATTGGTCACAGCGAGATATGGGGGTGGGGTTAGGGCAGTGTGTTGTTTTTTCTTTTTTCTTGTAAACCTTGTCAGTGGACTGTAACTTTACCTTGCGGGGGTGTGCGTGTGCATGCTATCCGCCCGTTTTCTGCGTGCGGCTGTGGAAGCTGAGGGTGGGTTGGCGGGGGGGGGGGGGTAATTATAGGGTCGGCCCTGTCCCCCAGCCAGCTGGCGCGCTCAGGCTTGCTTGAGAGGCTCCCTGCGGTCCTCAGCGTGCCGCCCGCCAATCAACAAGCAGGTGGGCGTCAGCGCAGGTATGTGTGCGTCCGCAGGAGGGGGGTGGGGGGCTCTAGTGAGCATTCTGGGGGGGGTGGGTCTAAGCGACGGCTAATCTGTTAATCTGACGTGTGGTGGTGTGATTACTGGGGTTTGGGGGGGGTGGGATCCTAGACCCCGCTATCTCTATGGGAACTTATGACACCTTTTGGGTTCAAGGAGATGGAAGGAGTTCGGCCTCAGGGCGAAGCCCCAACCTCCCAGTCACTCCAGGAAACTGCTCTCACACACTGTGGGCCCCAGGTGCCTTAAGCTGAACTTCCACCAGCCAATCCACACTGTGCCGTGCACATTTGACCCCCAAGGTCCTGTTCGTTTGACTAGTGTGATCGCTCCGTACCGTGCCCAGACCTGCTTGGAGAGGTGGACAGGAGCATGATTAGTCGGAATCGGGCACAGTACGGATGTAGCGTCATCGCTAACCGTGCCAGAGTATGGAACACATACATGACGTCACTGGTGTGACTGACACACCACACATGTCTGTAATAGCGTAATAAGTACCAGTACTAAAGAAATGCAATACCAAGCAGCGCTATCCTGCACAAACTGGTGAATGATATTTGGTCAAATGTGGGACTCCGTTCTTATACAAGCGGCATGAATAAATAAAAATCGCTGAGTTGCATACTCTGTGTGTCGCTGTGCCCAAAAGAACTCCAAATAAGCCATGAAATAAGGACATTAATCATGAATCCCATTTTGCTGTGCGATAGCACTTTCCTTCCCATATTTTCTTCAACACAAAAAAGTCGCATGGTGACGATGAAAGCGTGCCCAGGCCTGGATCGGTAAGTGCAATGTGAGCGCAGACCAGCGGGGGAGTGGGGAGGGGGGGCAGTTGTGCTCGGGCATGGTACGGGACAACCGGGCCAATCTCGAGTGTGACCTCAGTGCCATCGCTGGCCTAATTAGCATGGAGCCTCGGACCACCTGTCTGGAATGTGAAAGCCCTTCCTGTGGTGGGGGGGGTCAGATCTGCACTCATTCCGCTCAGTCCCCCCCCCACGTTTATGAGTGTCCTAGAAGCCGAGCACGTAGAGTTTGTCATCCGAAGCTCGTGACCCGTCAGTAACCGTGACGACGCCTCATGGGGTGGGAGGGGGGGTCCCTCGTGTATTATAAGGATGTTCCAGGGAGGTATGTCTGCACGGGACCGTCAGAGAGGCGATCACCGTCCACGTGGGTGTGTGTGCGCATGTGTGTGCGATGCAGCTTCTGGCAGGAGGCGGTGCACTGGAGGGTATGTGGGGCTTGTTGGAACACTGCCTGAGCCAGCGGCATTATGGGAAAGTGAAATGCGTGTGGAATGCTGGTGATTGTTGGTGGGGGGGTGGGCACAATGGGTGAATATTTTGAGGTGAACGACTGGTTGTACGGGACCTTCCTGTTATACCCTGAAGGTTTCTCCCAGAAATGGACAGGAGGTGGGGTGGTGAGGCACTGGTGCCCTCCCAAAGTAATTGGTAATTGTTTTGTCGTCTCTCCACGCTTGGTTTTCTGTGGCACCTTTTTTTTGATTCGCTGTTGGCTGGGAGTGACCTCTGACCTCCCAAACTGTGGTTTCTTAGTGTCCACCCAGAACTCTCTGGATTGAAGTCTGCTCCTTTCACCTGGGGGCTCACACTTCTGTTAGAACAGCTGTGGGGGTGTCCCGAATTAGAGCTTTGACCTTTGACCTTGTGTCTGCCCCACCACCACCACCACCAAGGTGCTGGGAGTAAAAGGCGCCAGTCCCAGTCCCAGATCGACACTGAAAGTGTAACTCCTCCTTGAGCTAGCAGGACAGCTGTGTGTGTGTGTGTGTGTGTGTGTGTGTGTGTGTGATTCTCTTTTTGGGTGGGTGCCAAAGTTGGGGTTCTGACGGCATTGCAGCCCTATCCCTCCCCGATCAAAGTGGCGGGGGCTTACCAGCCATTTTGCTGTCGGCCCCCATCCACCCGGCCGTGTGCGTGCGAGAGCTTCAGGTGAGATCAGGTATCAGCTTCCAGAAAGGCGGCTGTGTGTTTTTTTTTTTGTTTTTTTTGTGTGTGTGTGACGGAGAGTGTGCGTGTTTCCTCTGGGCGGGTGTGGGGCCTTTATACTGTCTATATATGTGTGTGTGTGTGTGTGCGCGTGTGTGTGTGTGTCTTAGTCGCTGTCTTCTAATGCAGTTTCGCCGTGGCGTTGGGTTTCGATCACAGACCTGAAATCTTTGTCCAGTCCGGCTTGCCAGTTTCAGGGGTGGAGTGGATTTAACACCCCCCACCCCATTCTCGCCCATCAGTCAGCGGCTGCTGGTGATCACCATGGCAACGACGGACTTGTTTGCCAAGCGTCCGTCTGCGTTGCGCAGGAGCGTTTTGAGCGAATGCGTCGTCGCGTCCCCTGAATGCGACGGATGGTGGCTTTAACTGTGACAGCAAGGGGTCTATGTGTTGGGACGCCTTGGCTGGGGGGGCCCATATGGCCTAAGGGGCCATCTCTCTTTCTCTCTCTCACACTCTCTATCACTGTCTATTGACCTGAGACCCTGGAAATGTTTAAAAATGCGAGCAGCCGGCGTGTCATGGTGCTGACGATGGGTCACGAATGCCGCCTTTGTATGATATGATTAATCGCACATCCATCTTCTGTAACGCTTAGCAGACGGTGTGTCAGGGCAAGTCTAGAGCCTGTTTACGGAAGTGCTGGGAAGAGGCTGAGATACACTGACTGCAGGGCTGTATTTATAAACAATTTGTATATAGAGTTTGAATTTTTACTTTATGTATTAATTCATGTATTAAACTATTCATTTAAATAGCTGTTTTTGCTGGCAGGATTCAGGTTTAGATAATTAAATGGTACAACAGCATGTCCCAGGCTGGTCTGCCCCCTGCTGGCTGAAAAGGGTGGAGCGTGAGCATGTTTGTGTTAAAGCGGCAGTCCTGTGTTAAGGTGTCTGGCTTCGCTTTTCCGTCAGCTGCTTTCTGCCTGGGAGCGCTGGGCGTGCTGCACCGGCATGTTTTTCTAGCCGAGGGGGGGGGCACACTGCTGGAAGACTAGTGTTTCACACCTCTGACCCCCCCAGTCAGCTCGTCTGCCAAGGCAAACATGGCCCCTTTGCACTTGCCCAGAAGGTTGCCCCCCCCCCCGCCTTGTTGTTTCTGGGTCCCTCTGAAGGCCCCCCCCCACGGGCACTGCAGTACGGTCCCTGAACGTCACTGAACGTCCTGTATTACTGTTATTAGTGAGATCTGGCTCCCTCACAAGCCCTGCCAATGAAGAAGTTATGTGTCAGTATCATGTCCCTTGGGTATGATGAAAATTTGTATTTTTATGCAAGAACCATTTAAATTTGCTGTTTAATGTGTCCTGTGACACATGACTGGGATTTTGCGGTGGTCAGTCACTCTTGGCCTGTCCAGTCTGTTTCTCTGTTCTCATGTGACCTGGTTCAGGTGTAGTGGATTTTGGGTGGTGATCGACGACGGTGTCTGGGAGGGGCTTGTTGGAGGTCATGGTGGAATGGGAGTGAGGGGAGGTCATGCCGCTCATCTGTACGTTTCCCTTCCTTATTGAATGTGCAAAATGAACGGGTGTCCTGCATGAGAAGGTTCTAGATGTTCCCTCCCTCCCAGAGCTGACTCCTGACACCAGTCTGCAAATGTAACATCTCTGTCTGATCAACCCTACCTCCCCCCCCCCCACCCCGCCACAGTTCTTTTGGGGTGCTTTTCCACCGCACCAGGTGCCGTACTTTTAACACGGTACTTTCCCTACATTCCCTACAGAACCAGCACCACAAGTGCTAAACCAACTGTGGTACTTCTTTGGTACTTTGAGGTGGGACTTGAAGCGCTTTCTTTGTCGATTGGTCATGCAAATAGTCTGCCTCTGAAACACAATACACTGGATGTCTTGAAAAAAGTTGCAAGTAATGATGCACAAATATATCCCTCCTCACGTTGTGCTGTCATTCAGCACCAGTACCAGTTTAGACACCAGTGGAAAACCAGTCATTCTAAGTACCATACGGTACCTGGTGTAATATATCTGTTTGATTAACCCCCCCCCTCCCCCCCCCGGGACCAAGGGGAGCAGAAAGAACTCTTCAGAGTTTTGCAGACCAGAGCATAAACATCCGTGTGGCTCATTTAGAAAGGCCAGCCTGCCCACACGCACATGCAGGGTTCACCTCCGGGTCCCGGCACTCAGATGGGCTTTTGGCTCCATAAGGTTCTGTGGTTGAAACAGAGCTCTGTGATTCTAGGCTCCAGGTCACACTGGTCGGACACTTCTGCAGTTTTAATTATGGATGATTTTAGGTAATTAACAGAGTATGTAGTTTAACGACCGCAGATGGAGCTCTCCAAGTGCGGTAATTCACAGCTGTGTGTCCATTATGAAGCACATAATTCTTAATGGGGACTGTGGTGACATTCTTTGTCTGTCTGTCTGTCCGTCCATTCGCCCAGCCCGTCATCCATTCGCCCATGATCTGGGTGGGTTGGCTCTCGGCCATCTTTGCCCCCCCCCCCCCCCCTCTCTAACCATGCATTACACCCCCCCTCCCCATTGCACCTGTGCGCAGGGAGCTTGCATCAGGAGAATTGCTCCAGCAGATGCGTGAGTGAAGTCGAGCGGCCGCTGTAAAAGCGTGTCGATGAATAATGTACACTTTCAAATCCTTCCCACTTAACAGTGCAACCCCCCCCCCCCAAGTATCTAGCCATAGCACAAAGACTGTCGGTCCTGATCCTTATCTTTGAGAACATAAAAGAGGGCTGGGCTCAGTTTGACCCAGATCCAGGTGGAGTGCTGGTTCTGAAGACTTTGAGGGTTGGTCTTTATAAATGTGGGGTCCTGTGGTTTAGTGTCACAGCAAGGCCCCCAGGACAGCACCCCCCCGCAGTGACACCTCTGGCTTGGAGGGGCGTCCGGACCAGGGAGCCCAGGCTGTGGGGTGCCATGAATATTTTACGACAGGCCGGGGGAGGACGTGTCATCACTTTTATCGACCCCCCCCCTTCCTGTGCTCGTAACCTGAATTCGCCCCCTTCCACGTCAAGCCATTTTTAATGTGGAAAGTGGAACACATCAAGCCTTCAGGGGCCCCGACCCAGGTGACGAGGCCCCTGAGGGCCCGATTTAAAAACCTTAGAGCCTGCCTTATTTCGGGTTTTGGGGATGTTCATTCTGGTTAATCCTCCAATGAATCTCAGCCCCCACCCCCCCCACCATAGCCCTTGTCTCCTGAGTTTTTTCGCTCATTCTCCTTTAACGAATGAGAGATGGTCCCCCCCCGCTCCTGCTGACACCCGTTTCTCCAGATCAGAGTTCGCCCCCCCCCCCCCCGGACTTTGCCTGAGAGCCTCTCATTTTAACACAGTTTGCCTTTAAGTGGAATCATTTGAAGATGGATTTAAAGACATCGATTTTTACGGCCTGTTTACTAGCTCTGGCTTCTGTCTCCGATTACCCGCTTGCCCATCCTGTTGAGTGAGAGTGTAACAGCACCTCGGGGGGTTGGGGGGGGGGGGGCCTGCTGCCATGTGTGGTCCAGATCCCCATGTGTTGCACAGTCTGCCAGCTCGCTCATAGCCCCTGCTAAACTCTCCCTTTGCCCCTCCCCCCCCCGTCCTTTCCTGGCTGCCATCTTGCTTCATCCTGATTGGCCTGTGCAGTCACACGCTCTGGTGATGGGACTAAAGTTGACTGATAAGTTTCCTTTTTCTGCCCTCCGAACTCTCCTCATGCGTGTCGGTGTGTTTGCCCTCTGAGGAGAGAAAAAGAGAGAGAGAGTGAGTTAGTGGGGGGGGGAAATGGTGCAAAGACACTGCGCATCTCCAGTAGAAGGAGTGTTCAGGTGTATTGTCCATATCATGGCCTATTTGTGTCAGATTGACATACTGTTTTTACCCATCTACACTGTTGTTTGGCCGTCATGTGACCAAGCTGGCCGTCATGTGACCTGAACAGTAGTCCTTCGGCTCGGGAGTCCAGGTCTTTGCTGTCATCATGTTATTAGGGTATGAGCCAGTAAGGGCTCCTTACTGGCTACATTGCTACTTCTTGTTAGGGGTGTCAGAAGCCCATGACATCCATTATGAGCTCGACAAGTACAGGGTTGTAGGTTCAAATCCCCGGGAGCGCACACAAAATTCCCTCTACTGTCAGTCACTTGTTGAGACCGTAATTGTGTGGGCCGCCCTCCCCCACCCTTGGGCTCCCTGTCATTTCTTGTCTGTCGCTCGCCCCTGATGCCAGGATGGGGAGACGCTGCAGGCGACTGCGATCACTTGTGACGCACTTCTGTGCATCTACGCAGTGTTTGCACATGGGGGTGACTCACTCTGTGTGTGTGTGTGTGTGTGTGTGTGTGTGTGTGTGTGTGTGTGTGTGTGTGTGTGTGTGTGTGTGTGTGCGCGCACGTGGTTAACAGCTCTGTCGCAATATGTGCACAGTGCCCCTCCTAGTGCTGCCTTTCTGTCCCGCTGTTTGTCTGGGAGAAGGGGGTGCAGCTCTTTGCATTCGGGGCCTGGGAGTGACCCTTTGCGTGCGACACAGTCCTTCCTCTGCATTCCTCTCATCCCCCCGTGATTTACTCCATCCGTCGCTGCCCCCACTGTCTTCTCTCTGAAACCAGTTTCCTCTCGATAAACACCTTGGACTTTGATCCTTCTTAATTCCATGTCTGACATGTCGGGGTGGGCGGGACCAGACAGGTCGGAGGTCACCGCTGTCTTTTATGGCCTGTTGTTTTTAACTCGAGCAGTGATTGACTGTCGTTTAGTGGGTGTCTTCCTCGTACACCAGCTCAGCCAGTAGAATCGCAGGTCTGAGGGTGAGCCGGTCAGCCAGGTGGACGTTTTGCTTAACCCATCCAGGCTTTCTGTTATGGAGCCACACCCGTGGGTTTCTGGGTAAATATTGTTTTCGATCTTTTCTTTTTTTTGAGGTGGTGACGCTCGTCTATATATAGTCTGTTTGAAAGCAGCCCGTAGGCAAACCGAAGGCCTGGGATTTCCGAGCGCCGTCCGGGGGCGTGACTTCTGCAGTCACGAAGGCTGTGTTTGGGTTCAGCCTCTCTGACCGCCTTTGTTTGCGTATTTTGGCCACGGGACAGAGGGCGCTCTCCTTAAAAGCCCCCCAGGCAGCCAAGGCGGGAACGCAGAGTCTCTTTGGAGTGGAGGGAATAGGCGTCCCTTGTGTCAGAGCTGGGGGGGGGGGGGGGTTTAGGATGGAGACACAAGGCATCCGTTGTCGGCATATTACGGAAGTTTCCAGAAGCTAACCAGACCCGACCCCGATATCCAGACCCACCCCAGCCGTGTGGGGTATCTTTAGGTTGATTCGAGCTCCTTGGTTGCAGCACCACACCTTGCCTGTGGTCGAAGGTGAGGCTCAGGTTTGACTCGGGCCCATTCATCTCCGGGCCTTGTGTGTGGAGGGCCGCTTGTAACTCCAGGCACGGCCCCAGTCACCCCAAGCCCCTGAAAAGGCTCCGGGTGCAGGATGCTGTCGGGGGGCCGAGGAGACTGGGTCCATCTCAATGAGCTCCTTTCAGCACTGGGGTCCAGGTTGGCTCCCATCCAGCTAGAGGGAGGGGGTGCTGGATGGGGCCACCCACAAGCCGTTCGGATCCTGAGCCCCCCCAGGATCCCCTGGGACATCAGCCTGCGATGTTTTCATCTTGTGACTCCTATGAAAGCTGCCACCTCAATCTGACCATCAGCTCCCGCCTCTCTACTGTGTTTTGGGCTGTGAAAACTTCAGGAGTTTCGGAACGTCTGACCTTCCTAGTATCCATGGCGACTGAATCTGGTTTGAGGAACCTGTCAATGGGTATCAGCCAGAGTGGAGCTTTGGGCTGGTGTGGAGTGGGATGGCTGCACAGCGACAGGATTTTCTTGGAGCAGTAACCCCCCCCCCCCCCCCCAATCATTCTGCTGTTCTGCTGTCATATGAGGGAAGAAGTGTGGGGGTTTTTTTCCGGAAGCGAGTTAGCAGCCAGAAGGGTGTGTGTGTGTGTGTGTGTGTGTGTGTGTGTGTGTGAGAGTGATGTAGATCTCTTCATGCTGAGCCCTCAACAGGTTTAATTTCAGAATGGATGTGAAATGCATATTAATATACATTTCCAGATTTTTTTTTTATGGAGCATTAGAACAAAGAGGATAAAGTGAGATAATTGTATGGGATATTAATTATTTCCTTTGGGCAATAACACATGCAGCAGTGACTGATTACTTGACCTAAAATATCTCTCTCTCGCTCTGTTTGCCTCTCACCCCCCCCCCCCCTCCCCCCCTCCATCTCTCTTTCAACTCCCACCCCCAGGGCGTCCCCCAGCTACCCTGCGCCAAAGCTCTGTACAACTATGACGGCAAGGAACCTGGCGACCTGAAGTTCAGCAAAGGCGACATCATCATCCTGCGCCGGCAGGTGGATGAGAACTGGTACCACGGCGAGCTGGCGGGGGCTCATGGCTTCTTCCCCTCCAGCTTTGTGCAGGTGATCAAGCCCCTCCCCCAGCCTCCGCCCCAGTGCAAGGCGCTATATGACTTCGAGCTCAAGGACAAGGAGGCTGACAAGGACTGTCTGCCGTTCTCGAAGGTAAGAGGTGATTGGGCTATGCTCAGTGGTGGGGGAGCCCTGCGGGGGGGGGGGGGACTGTTGGAGGGGGCGGGGCTTGTGCTTATTACCCACTCTGGGAGACAAAAACCGGGGCTGATGAGGGCTCAGATCCTCAGAGACGTGCTATAAATAGCCCCTGCTGCCACTCTCCTCTGCCTCTGCAGCCTCCATGGGGTTGGGGAATCTGTGCTTCGTTAGCGTTTTGCTCGTCTCGTGTGCATGCGCCCACGGGGCCGGCCGAGAATAGCTCGATGCGGCAGGCGCCTTTGCTGTCACGCCTCTGTGCTCACATCTGTACCCCCACCAACCCTAAGGGTTCCCCCAAGCTCCGGACGCCTCAACAGTTTCCCACATCCAAGAAGCCGGCGGAATGTTCCGGTAAAACTAGACGGTGATGCTGAGGCTTGGTTGGCACTCGGGGTCATTCCGGGAGAGCGGAGCACCCTCAGCCAGGCACACTTTGTCCCTGTTCCAGACCGGGACGGTGTGGGTCTCTCCCGGTCGTTAATAAACGTCCACCTCGCATTGTCAGAGCTGTCGCATTCTTTCTTGCGGTCCTTTTGTTTGCCAGCTAGACGGGATTTGGGTCTCCTTCCTCTGTGTTTGCGGCACGGGTCGCAGTCCCATTGTTGCTGTGGGAACTTCTATTGGACCTGGTCCTACGTAGACGGTTCCCCGGAATTTGGCCGCTGGAGAATCGGCTGTTATCTGCCCGCTGAGTGTGACAGCCAAAAAGGGCGCTTTGAAGTCATTCCTTGAGTCGAGGAAAGAATGGCGTGGGGAGGACAGTAAGATGAGGAATGGAAACACATCTCTGGGGTGGGTGTTTAGGGGGCGGGGGGGTGGAGGACTGTAGGGGCAGTGGTGGAGGAAGTACTTAAGTTTAGTACTTAAGTAAAAGTACAACTACCCTGCAAAATGTATACTTAAGTAAAAGTATAATTACTACATCAACATCTTACTTAAGTAAAAGTCCTAAGTACATACTTTTAAATTTACTTTAAAGTATTTTTTTAAGTAAAAGTACACAATCGGTTGTCTCAATGTCTGGGCTGTTCAATTGTAATAATCACAAACAATTTCTATTGTGTACTGGAAAGGGGAGTTGTGCAAGCTCTCTGCAATACTGACACACTGTAAAAATCTGGTTATTTACTTATTATTACTCATTAAATAATAATTAAGCTAAGCCAATTATGACATACAATTTATTTTATTTTTACTATACTATTAAGAGCAGTTAAAAAAAAAAAGATATTGACGAAAAACAACTGTTATAGTGCAAAATTGTTCACAATCGAATCAAACCTAGATATAGTTTTAACTGCATGCTTACTTGCGAATGTCAACTAAATACCCAGTGTTGAATGGTAAAGAAGCTAGGGGCCGTATAAAAAGTTTGAACATTTTTTCATCGAGTCAAAACAAACATCTATTTTAGCCAACTACGAATGTACAGATATAGCAGTAGTTTGCTCATCTCCAAAAATGTAACGTACTAGCAAGCTATCGTCCCTGCTGTGCTAATAACCAGCTAATGAAGTTGCCCTGTTAGGGTACCACTAACTTACGTCAAACAAATATTATACTGGTGTGATATTTTTGTTATGTTGACATCCGTTTTTCTATAACAGTCATAGCACCATGTCATAGCAAGTTAGTAACTTAAATATTAATAACTAGCATTGCATGTCTTACCTCTATATGTTTCTTCAAATTTGAAGGGGAGTTTTTAAACGCCAACAGTTCTTTGCGTTGAGGTAGGCACTTGACACATTGAAAACGCCAGGAGTCATTCTTTGAACCTTTAAATTCAAATAACTTGTTTAAATAAGGCCAGGGGTTTCTCTCAGAATCAGAGCTGCAGGGCACAGGCTTAAGCTCAGTCGACGTTGTTGGCTCTTCGTCCATGTTTGATATTTGGTGTCCTTTTCTTCGATTTACATCAGTTCCGCTTGTGTTGTTTCAAAACGCGCGCTCACTATTTTCGGCGTGAGTTCTTTGACCAATCAGATCTCTGATCTGTTTCAACGTGCACTGGCCAGCAACGCCAAAACGTCAGTCGACCAAAATTTTTTTATGCAAGATTCGGAAGGATGTAACGACACGCATTTTAATAATGTAGTGGAGTACAAAGTACAGATAATTGCTGAAAAATCTACTTGAGTAAAAGTATAAGTATGCATAATTTTTTTTACTTAAGTAAAGTATAGATACGTAAAAATTTACTTAAGTACAGTAACGAAGTACAAATACTTCGTTACATTCCACCACTGTGTAGGGGAGGTCACTTTTGGGGGTGGCACTGGGACGGGGGCTAGGTCAAATTTGACATGAGCTTTGCTTTCTGCATTCCAGGACGACATCCTGACTGTGATCCGGCGGGTGGATGAGAACTGGGCAGAGGGCATGCTGGGGGATAAAATCGGTATCTTCCCCATATCTTATGTTGAGGTAAGGATTCCATCTCGGTCCTGCATGGTCTCTCAGCAAGTGTGTCCCCCCCCTCCCTGACTCACTAGGGGTGCCCCAGAGCTGGTAGCAGCCACGTGGGACGTACTGAAAGCTGATTCCGGCCCACTTGCTAAAAAGGAACCTCCCCACCCCCGCTGGCTTGAATGGCTGTCCACCCCCCCCACCCCCGCTGGCTTGAATGGCAAGGCTAAACATTGGCTGTCCACCCCCCCCACCCCCTCATGGCTTTGTGTTTTAAAGACTCTGCTTGCGTGATTTGAAGCTTAAAAGCCTCCCTGATTGTGTGTGTGAAGATGAAAGCCTTCATGGAGGCCTCCTCTGAAGCCACAATTCCGCTGACGCATTGCTGAAGACCAGCCCCCCTCGCTGCTATAGGGACCTGCTTGGCCCCCTTGTCCCCCCCCCCTCCAAGTGCTGGAACCCACCTATATCATGTGTTCCTCTACATGCCTATTCCCCTAGAACACACCCAGTAACTGCTGGTGGTTGATCATATTTATGAGGCACTCCCATTGGATGCACCCCCTGACTCTCCCTCCCATTTCTCTCTTGTCTTACTTGTTGCTGTATTTGATTGTGAATAAGCCCCTCCCTCTACCACTCCTCCAACCAATGCCGTGACTGTAGCAAGAAGTCCTGCCCCTCCTTCTAGCACTGAACCAGCCAATGCCTTGACGGTACCCAGCGGATGTGCCCTGCCCACTATCACTCAATCAGCCAATGCCTTGATAGTATCCAACAGACTTGCTCCAACCGCTCGTGCTTCTTCAGCCAATATGCTGATAGTAGCTGGCCGACGTGACCCGCCCACTCACCGACCCCACATCTCTTTCCCAGTTCAACTCGGCGGCCAGGCAGCTGATTGAGTTGGATAAACCGGCTTCGGAGGCGGTAGCTGAGGCGGGCAGCGAGGCAGGGCCCCAGCGGGCAGGCGAGGCCAAGAAGAACGCCAAGAAGCGGCACTCGTTCACGTCGCTGAGCACGGCAGGCCGTGCCGCCCAGGCTCCCCCCCAGCGCCACTCCATGGAGATCAGCGGCCCCGTGCTGATCAGCTCCAGCAACCCCACGGCCGCGGCACGCATCGGCGAGCTCAGCGGGGGGCTGTCATGCAGTGCACCGTCGCAGGTAGGGGGCACTCACGCACTCACATCAGTTTACTGAGATTAGCGATACTTCCAGCTTTTCAAGCAGACTGTCACCTCTGCCCAGAGTCTTGAAGTTGCACCCACTCTGGTCACGTGGTCTCATTGGGGGGTTTCCACGGCAACCCCGGATCCATCAGCAGCTCTCAGCTGTTCTGTGGTTGCTAGGCGCCAGAGAGGGTTTTTGTCCCCAAGGGCCTGATGGTGTGGATGGTTGGGAGGCTGGGCCTGCTGCTCCTCCTCCTCCTCTTCCTGTATTCTTTGGGCAGGGGGGCAGGCATAGTGCTCTTAGCAGGCCGTTGGCCCATCGGAGAGATGACCTGGCGCTGGTGCCTTCAACCGTGAAATTGTTGCAGCTGCAGTGGGGAATGTTGGCTAGATTATGGGTGTCCTTGAGGCGATGTGTGAAAGTGGGTTTGCTCTTGCGTGCGCGCGCACACACACACACACACACACACACACACACACACACACACGGTCTTGCCCAAGTTCTCATATATAATGTGAGGGGTCTCAGTAGCCAGAAACTGTCTGAGATGAGCTCCGTGTCCGTTCTAGAGCATCTCGAATGCCATGGTGGAGCGTTTGTCTGTCGTCCCTTGCTTTTTTATTCCTGTCAGATGCCTGTCCCTTGGCCGAAAAGTCCACAGCACTGTGGCCCTTGTTGCTCTGGGCGGTTCTGATCCACGTTCCTTTCATTGGGCTATGAGCTTAGGGTATTCTTTGTCCTGTTACACCACCAGGGGGCAGCGCAGTAGGATATTTGGGTTCACTGGAGGTCAAGGGCACACAGAGCCTTTCGGGAGCCCCCCATTTTTTCTGAAGGGGTTCGATTGCTGAATTTGACCCCCACGTGCCCCTCTGCCCCAAGTTGTCATACATCCATCTGATTAATGTCTTGCACCTGGAGTGCCGCCCCTCCCCTGATCACCATGTCGGAGCCAGTGGTTGTGATGCGAGCCCAAGGCAGCCTGGGGCCTCCGTGAAAATTGCCCTCCCTCCCCCCAAGCTGCAGCTCGAACACATCCAGGCGTACCTCCCTTACATTAGGGGTGCTTTTCCACCAAGTACCGTACTTTTGGTACTTTTGCTACTTTTGCTTTTCCATTTTCCAAAAGTTCCAGACCAACTAGGTTACTTCTTTGGTACTCCGGTACTTTGGGGTGGACCTTGTAACAATGCGATGTTGGTATTAATATCGCACATCATCCAGCCCTATAATATACTACGGCCATTTTTTGAATTCAGTACAAAATACCCAGCCTCGCATTGTGATGTCATTCGCCACCGGTACCAGTTTTTACACCAGTGCAAAAACCAACACCTCAAAGTACCGTACTTTCTGAAGTACCAAAAGTACGGTACCTGGTGCCAAAGATGGAAAGTGGAAAGATGCCCTAGCTGAAGCTCTGTCAGCCTTAAGGCTTCCAAATGGCTTGTCCCATTTGAGTTTTTCTGTGGTCTGATTTCCGGCACCCCAGTAACGTCAGCGAGTCGGACGGAGAAACCCTGACCCTCCCCTTCTTCCCGTTCGCAGGTCCACATCTGCACCACTGGACTGATCGTGACTCCTCCTCCCAGCAGCCCTGTCACCACGGCGACGGTGTTCACATTTCCGACAGAAACCAGCCATGTCTCCATCCCAGTGGTAAGACCTCTGACCTCCATAGGTGCCTGGTTACTCCAGCTTCATGGATGCCTTTCCTTAGTGTTTTTACTTTGAAAGACGAGGCTTCGGTTTCTGTCATTACTGACCGCCTCTGAACTTTCCAGAACAGCCCCGGTTTCCTCATTGAAGTCCGTGTCCGGGTTGCCTGCTGGTGGGAGGGGCAGGGTTGCCCTGGCTCTTTGCTCGCTCACGTGACGCACAAGCGGCAGCTGTTTGCCAGTGCAGCTTTGCCAGACCGCGGTTTGCAAAATGTGCCCGGGCTTGTCGCTAAGCAACGTGCAAACAGCTGGTGGCACAGCTGAGGGGTGTTTGAGGACAGGACCCCGCCCAGCAGCTGGTCGCGTCCTGACCTCCGAAAGCCTGGCGTGGGCGATGCCGCCTCACCAAGCAGACGGTGTTTGTGCAGCCAGGGAGGGGAATTTCTGTTGTACCTTTGGGTGGGGTGTATGACTTGAGCGGCGCCTGTGACCCCCTCCCCGGCTGAGAGATTGAGGTTTGGCTGCCTATTCGAACCCCAACACCGAGCAGGAGTGGAAAAAGTACCACGGGGAGGGTATCTGAGCAGAGCCCAGGGTCTCTCAGGAGGGGGGCAGCCCGCCTGTTAGCAGAGCGGCACCCTAACCCCCCAAGCTCGCCCTAAGATGGCCGCTGCCCCTTCCTCTGCTGCTCAGGCCCGTCTGTGACAGATGAAAGCTTTACGGGAGGAAGGGAGAGAAATTTCTGTCTGTTTTCTGGACAAAATGCAGGCATTTTTAAATGTTGGACATAAGTAGAATCAATTAGAACTGATTTAAAACTAATCATAAAGAGAGCTTGTTTTTGTTCCCATGATGCTTTTCACAAGGTAGGAGGAGTGTGTCTGACCTCAGATACCTCATTTTGGTCTGTTTCTCTCCCTGACCCCTATAATTCACTTAGGAATCTGCGATGATGTCACAGAGGCTGTGGTGTGGGAGGGGCGGCCCTTTTCATCCAGTCAGTCCCTGCTATTGGCTCTTTTTCCATCTCTCCATTGATCTGAATACGTATTTTTATAAAGCAGCAGCACCTAAAGTGAACACTGGGCGGAGCCGCTGGCAGCCCAAAGCACTAACTAACTAAAATGAAGGTTCGAGTCACATTAGGAAATCTGCTCTTGTGCTTGGAACCTTGAACTCATACCTTGCAGAGTACCTTACTAAAATGCCATCTTGTTGGATGGGCAAAGTAGAACTGAAACTACAAATTGGAAGCAGTCTGATTTTGAAGAGTAGTCATATATTTAATTTTAGCTTTAAGAGGAATTTGACTGTAAGTAAAGCAGTCATCCATGTCTTCAGCTGCAATGCATTTTGGGTGCTGAAAACTGCATGTGAGCATCAGGCTCTGGGTGATATCGGGGGCCTGTGGAACAAACCTGAGGGGTCTGCTTACGCAATTATTGCTACAATAAAAATGAACGGCTCACTGTGCAACAGCAACTGCTTCAAGTTTGGCTTTTTGTTCAGCTGTCATTCTGTTTCTGTCTGCCCAGAGGGTGCAGAGCCTGTTTGTGGAAGTTTGTGTGACTGTGTGTGAGAACTTCACTCTCTCTCTCACCCCCCACCCCCACCCCCATATTTGCATGTGCAGGACGGCCTCCCCCCTCCACCACCCCCACCTCCTCAGATCCTGGCCATCGGAGCTGCCGCCTCATTGGTCTCCGGTCAGAGACCCGCCCCTCTAGCCAGCGAACAGGGTGGGAGACAGAGACCCACAGTGTGAGTGTACCCAAAGGAAGGTGTTGGGGGGGGGGAGGGTATTATGGTCAGTGTCATAGTGCTGGTGGTCAGTGGTAGGGAGGAAAGACCAGTGGACATGTGGTTAATGGTTGGGAGCGACTAGAGATAGAGGAAGTGTCCAGACTTGCTGCTGTAGAGCTAGGAGACTAGAAGGGCAACCTCACTCCCTGTATAGCCTCATAATGTTTGTTCTGATTGCCTGTTACTGTCAGCCCTCTGACATCTTAAGGCTGATTTTAATACTTCTACATAGAATCGACCCCGTAAGAACTACGTAGCCGCAGACCCTACGGCAAAGACTGACATGCATCTCAACAGAAATGTAACTGCAATTTGGGAATTTGGGGAGACGCAGAAAACTGTGATAGATCGCATTCCTTTTTTTGTGCAAAGAATGCGCACATCACAGGTGTACTTATACTGCTGATTGAAACTGAAGCGCTATTTATATCTAGCATCAAATATCCCACCCTAGGCTTCATAGCAACAGGTCTACAAAACACTTAGGATGACAACACCAGTTTCACTTCGTACTTTACAAAACTAAAGAAAGTAAAGTAATATAGACATTAATGGTAGAAGGGAAGGCTTTCTACAAGTTTATGGAATGTGACTGGGAATTTTGAATTGAATTTTTGCCCATTCAACCAGAAGAGCATTTGTCAGCTCAGGCCCTGATGTTGGATGTGAAGGTCTGGCTCACAATCTTCAATCTAGTTCATCCCAAAGGTGTTCGATGGGGTTGAGGTCAGGGCTCTGTATAGGACACTTCTTCCACGCAAAACCCATGTCTATATGGACCTTGCTTTGTGTGCTGGAATTAAGGGACCTAGCCCAGCCTCTGAAAAACAACCCCATACTATTATCCCTCCTTCACCAAACTTTACAGTCAGGCAGGTGTCATTCTCCTGATATCTGCCAAACCCAAACTCATCCATCAGCCTGCCAGACAGAAAAGTGTGATTCGTCACTCCACAGAACACATTTCCACTGCACCCAGAGTCCAGTGCCGGCGTGCTTTACACCACTCCATCTTACGCTTGACATTGCACTTAGTGATGTGAGGCTTGCATGCAGCTACTCAGCCATGGAAGCCCATTCCACGAAGCTCTCATCACACAGTTTTTGTGTTGGGGTTAATGCCAGAGGAAGTTTGGAACTCCGCAGTTATTGAGTCAACAGAGCACTGGTGACTTTTACACACTATGCACCTCAGCATTCGGCGACCCCGCTCTGTTAAATGGTTTGCCGCTTTGTGGCTGAGTTTGTTGATCCTAAAAGCTTCCACTTTGCAATAATACCACTTAGAGCTGACCATGAAATATCTAGCAGGAAGGAAATTTCACCAACTGACTTATTGCAAAGGTGGCATCTCATGACAGTACTGTGCTTGAAATCACTAAGCTCTTCAGAATGACCCATTCTTTAAATTCCATAAAATGCTTGTAAACCTGACTGCATGGCTCGGTGCTTGACTTTATACACCTGTGGCAATGGGTCTGAATGAAACACCTGAATTCAATGGTTAAGAAGAGTGGGCCAATACTTTTAGCCATATAGTGTATAACCAGGATTGGATAAGTGGATATGTTTGTTTGCTTTTTTTCCTGTTTCAGTTGTGTGATTCACCAACTGAATATGTCGCAGGGTGGGAAGACAATAAATGCAACATCTAAATCTGTGTCACCTATCATTTTGGGGGTGTAATTGTTGATCGACACACACACCATGGTGTGGGTTACCCACAGAAGTATAAATCTGCCTTTAGTCTTTCCTGATAACTGCCCCTCCCTTCGCCAGGGGGGAGGGGCCCAGGAAACTACTGTTATAACCTTACCGTCACTTTGCCCAGTACCTGATTAAGACCAGCAGCTATGTCATAAACCTTCAGCACAATGACAGGTCTGTAACCTGGGCGATATGCAGCCCAAAGCAGCTAATTAACTGTTAGGTCGCTTGTGTTTGGGTGTTTATCAATATGCGTACTATGTTTCTTTTTTTTTTTCTTCAAAATTTCTAAATCAAATATTTATTGAAAGGCAATGGAAGACTAACATGAACAAGTATTAACACAGAACGTAACAGACACCCTCCCCCCACTGTTCTCTGAGACAGCACTAAAAAAAATGAGAAAAACAAAAATCAGTCAGTGGAAGAGGACACTGTTACACCCTGCCCTGGAGAGAACGCAGGAAAGGCTGAGTAAAAAATAACGGTAATAGTGGAAATTGTGAATATAGATAAACAAACAAAGTCAACTAGTTTAATTCAAGACATTTGGACTCAAGAAATGACCCCCAACCAGCCCATGACTAGCTGCACGGCTTGAAGCAAACTGAGTTGGAAGAACTGGGCTGCAGACAACTCAAGCACTGTCAGATTAAAGAAGGTAGGCTTCCAGACAGGGAACTGCAGGAGTTTTTCAGTGAGGCACTAACATCTTAGCCACCAAGGAGCCGAATATCAACGGCCTCTGCTGGGAGCAAGAAAGGGAAAGTAAAGAGAAGTCCAGAAGAAGAAGGATTGCAGAGCTCTGACAGGGGAATGGAGCAGGAAAGAACTGATGAGTGTGATTTGGTGACCTAATCCCAAAGAGCAGCAAGTGGAGGATAGCCCCAGAGCACATGGAGAGTGCCAGGGACTTGAAGGGGACGGAGACGACACAGCGGGCCGGGCTCTGGGAGTGGGGTACTGGGGTACATGGATCTACGAACAAATTTAAATAGTGTTTGCAATATGCGTACTTAACCGTTTTTGAGCTCTTGCGCATTCGTTTGGTGTCACCTTCCATTGCCGAAGAACAATTCCAATACAAAGGGCAGCAGTAAAGAAGATGGTAAAAAATCCCAGATGATGCTCCTGTCCCAAATATCATGGATGCTTGGGTTGCAATCCCATGATTCATTGCATCCCAAGTTTGTCCTTGGGAGGCAAGTTAGCAAGAACGCTCCTGCCAAGAGCAGAAGTACCATTTTGATGGACTGCTAATTGTGGCATTTGCCAGAGGTCCTGACTGTATCCCCCCCCCCCCCCCCAGGTACGCGGCCATGTTCCCCTACAGCCCCCGGAAGGAGGACGAGCTGGAGCTGCGGAAAGGGGAGATGTTCCTGGTGCTGGAGCGGTGTCAGGACGGCTGGTTCAAGGGCACCTCCATGCTCACAGGGAAGATCGGCGTCTTCCCCGGCAACTACATGGCCCCCGTCGCCAGGTCGGTGTTTATACTGCACACACACACGCCTACACGAGGTGATTCACGGTGACGTGTTTGGCAGGGCATGAGGGAACGGTCTGGAATCATCCTAATGGAGCCAGTCTTCTGAAGAGGATCACTCACTCATACACATACACAGACACACACACACACGCCTCCAGGACGATTTGGTTTATCTCTCACACAAACAAACCTCTGTTTCTCTCTCTCTCTCCTGATTTGAAGAGCTTATGGTGCCTGTGACTGCATATATATATATTTTTAACCCTTCTGGACTCAGTCTGAATCTGACTGCTGTGACACATTTTGATTGGAGCCTGAAACTGGCCATTGTTTGAGTTTGTGGCCACAGATGCACGCATGCTTTCCATTCCTCAGGACTGGGACAGGTGGCACCCAGAATAAGGTACCAGTGACGATGTGTACCCCGGCTGGGAGAGGTGTACCCCTCTTAAGCCCTACCTCCTCCCTGGGACCAGACCCCTCTAGCCCCATTCCTCCCGGGTCTCTGCCCACAGCCGTAGTCCCTGCTGCTCACATCCAGGCCGGGCAACAGGCCAAGGCGCTGATGCACGTCAGCGGGCAGATGACGGTCAACCAGGCCCGCAATGCCGTCAGAACAGGTGTGTGCAAGTTTATTTGTAAAGGTCTCTTCCTATAGATGTGCCTGCTTGTTTATGCCTCTTCCTAAGGAAACTGTCTTATGTGCTACAATGAATTTGCTTGAAAAGTGATTTTAGCCACTGCGCCCCCTTGTGGCCTGCTGTTGTGAATGTGCTGGACTCATTTTTTTTTTCTTTCTCCGCAGCCACCGGTCACAGTCAGGACCGGCCCACCGCCGCCGTAATGCCTGTCCAGGTCCACCTGCCCCCCCAGTCGGGCCCCACCGTCCCATCTGGCCCCTCCCGTGGAGCTGGGGGCGTGGCCATAGGCTGTGCAGCTGCCTCATTGACTCCCCCCAACGTCAGTGCCGCCTCCCTAGATGGAGAGACCACACCCCCGAGGCCAGTTCCCGCACCAGTGGCCCCAGGCAACGGCGTCCCTGGCAACAGTTTGACTGCCAACGGCTCGATCGCGGCTAACAACGTCTTAGCCTGCCGCTTGGAGAGGGACAGCAAGGTGAGCGGGGGGGGCCAATGTCATCCACGAGTGCTGCTTAAACCCAAATGGGAACCTCAGTTAAACCTCTAATGGCTCATCCTGTTGGATGGACCAGAGATTCCTGTGTCCGTCGTGGCCATCAGTGTCCGTGACCGCATCCTTGACCACAGAGTGACTCTCTCTCTCTCTCTTTCCCTCTCTCTCTCTCTCTCTCTCTCTCTCTCTGTCTCTGTCTCTGTCTCTGTCTCTGTCTCTCTGTCTCTGTCTCTCTCTGTCTCTCTCTCTCTCTCCCTCTCTCCAGAAGGAGAAGAAGGGCTTGCTGAAGCTGCTCTCTGGCTCCTCCAACAAGAAGAAGCCCAGGCCGTCTCCGCCTGGGTCGCCCTCTCTGGAGGGGGAACAGGCAGCATCCACACTGTTCCCGGGGGCTGTGGGTCCTGAGTCCCCCCCTGCTGCCGAGCCGGAGTCCAGCACCACTTCTGTCCCGTCCACGTCCAGCTTTGCCCCTTCCACCGAGTCCAGCCAGCGCAAGACTGCCGCCCTGGAGGCCATGGTGCCGATTGCCCCCCCGCCACGCCAGCCATGCTCCTCCCTGATGTCTGTGCACCAGGATTCCCGGCCCATAGTGTGCGAGAGGTAGGTTGTGCCCCCCCCACCGATTTTCGCCTTGGTGTTGTCTGCATTATACTGTTACTTAACCACCACCCCCTCAACAAACCTTCTTAGGTACAGAGTGGTGGTGTCCTACCCCCCCCAGAGCGAGGCGGAGCTGGAGCTGAAGGAGGGCGACATTGTCTTTGTACACAAGAAGCGGGAGGATGGCTGGTTTAAGGGAACCCTGCAGAGGAACGGCAGAACTGGCCTCTTCCCGGGCAGCTTCGTGGACAGCGTTTGACCCGGCTGGGGAGAGGGAACGGGTCCTGGGTGGGAGGCGGAGCCACAAACGGCGTGTTGACAGTCTTTAACGGCCGACCGGAAATCTGACTGGGAGAACTGTGCCGAAAAGGGGACGAGGAACAGCAGGCCACAGAGAGAACGTCCTCCACTGTCCGTGTAGTGAATTCCTCCCATCACAGCGTGCCTTTATCTCTCCATCTTCTTCAACTTGGAGCGGAGCGATGCATCCAGCAGCATGAGTGACCGGTAACCAGCAATACTGTCAGTTTAACTTATTTTCTCCCCTTTCTTCCGCAAACTCACCCCATGTCACCCAATGACCTGATGTTGGTGCCACGTCCCCCACCTCAACAGAGAGAAGTGATCAAGGACGAAATCAGAACAGTGTCATCTGTCAGCAGAAAGCAGCCAAGTTTGTGCCATCTGGCTGTGGCGACCCTGGCAATTCGGGGGGGTCAAAGGTCATGCTGCTAGAGCCCCACTCCCCCGCAGTTTAAAAAGGTCAACGTATGCAGCGGCCAATGACATTTCAAGGCCAGTGGCTGCATGACATCACCTCTCCCTGGCGTCTGACATGCTGAATGGACACGGCCTTGTTTTTCAGGATCCTCATTTGGTCTGAGGTGTCATCTGGGGAGTTGCCAAGGAGTTGAAGGCAGTCCTGTAAATGAAGGCAAAGATTCCTAAGCTACTTCGCTGCTCTTAAGATGAAGACCAGTGCACACTCCACACATTCTTACACTCAGTTCCAGCTGGTATATTTTTTGTACATTTTTATGGTTAATGTTAGGTAAGGCACAAATCTTCGCTGCTTATTGTTAATTGTTTATCCTTGCTGACGAAGCTCCAGTTCCCACTGGAGCCACAGGAACAATCACACCACCATAACCAACACCGAGAAAGAAATATTAATATATTTACTTTTATACTCGCATTGATTTTTACTGAATAGAACTTTCTGGAAATCTGGATAGGTCTTTAATACTACTACATTCAGCAAAGAGCTGTGAGGTTTTCCACAGCTCTCTCGAACATTTTGAGCATTTGCCGATGGCATTGATGTCGGTGGCCACAGCTGAGGCCACCCATAGCTGGGAAATGGTTTCTCCATTGTTGCTTTGACATTTCCTCAAGAACCGGATGATTCCCTTTGAGGCCCCCTGGTGGTCGGACTGAGTAGCCACAAGGACATGTTTCCCTTCCCGAGGTCTGGGCTTGCTGGTTACTTTTATGCTGCAATAACGTCCGTGAAGCTAAACTCGTGATGTAGACTTGAATAAGATGGGTATTGGATTGATCCATTTCTTGTTTTAAAGCACAATATGTGGCAAATAGCGTGTTTGTCATTCGTCGTCCTGAGAGCATGGGGGCGCAAGAGGCCGTGCCCTGGTTTCCTTTGGCCAGTGGCATCAAGGGGTTGAGCCAATGAAACATCCCCGCGTCAGAGCCATGACCATGGGGCATTCGGCATCTTGCGTTCCTGGACTGGCATTGTTAAGCTCTGCACCCAGGGGGTCAGAGCAGGAATGGGACCACCAGATGGCACTACGAAGAGCACATGGGCACATTGGCTCGTGTTGAGGGTGGGGGGGCATATTGGTGAGTTGGTGTGATATTGTGGGTTTGTTGTATTTTATATTTCAATATGTTTGTACCTGGAAGGGGAGGTTGGTGTAAACTTACACGAGGTATGACACACATCACATGGTGGACTGTCCCTCCCTCTGGCGTCATGAGTCCATGAGCCCCCCCCCCCAAAAAAAAATGTACATACCTGACTGTGCTGCTGTTCCACTCTACCTGCCCAACAGGCCACCCATAACCCCCCAGCCCGAGAATCAGAATCCTCAATGAAACTTCTTTTTGGTGCACCAAGCTCTCCGTTATCATGTCTGTCCCGTGAAGGACTAGATGATGTCATTCTCATTGTGGGATGTTAGTCGATGTAGATCTAGAGTTGTTCCTAGAGGAAAAACAGCATTTGGCTTAGGCTTTCACTGTAACAAATGTCGCAGGAGGACGAGGCTGTTCTGGTGTCTGCTCTAACTCGGTCCTGCCGGGCAGACCCTTCTAGTCATTACTCTGTCTGTGTAGCTTTGATAGTCGGCCATTCGTTAGCTTGGCAGCCTCCGTGTCGCTGCAGCCCCCTAGCTGTGTTGATCTGGAACATGTTGGTTCTTCGGAAAGACCCGGCATGTTTTGTAAACGATGATGGTAATAAAAGGTTAATGGTTTCCTGGGGTTTCTTTATTTCATTAAGATGTTCTCACTGTTTCCTGTGCTCTGTCTGGTATTTTTCTGGCTTATACATTCATATGTTTTAATAACGAAAGTCATGTTATGAACAAAGGTACAACAGCATGACCTTCTGGGAATTTGGGGTTCATCTCCGTGTCCCGAAAGGCAATTCTCTCTACAGCTACCCCAACCAGGGCCCTCTTCTACCAACTGGCCTCGTCATCACCTTGAACAGCACCTCCTCGAACCTCTGAGCACTGTGTAGTCTGTAAGTGGGTCTTCTAAGTTACCCATATGACTGTAATCCCCCTCCTTTCAGCTCTTGGCAGCCAGTGCTTCCTGTTTCTCCCCCACCCACCCACCCACCCATATTAAAACGTGTCCTGGGCACTTAATTACGCTGCTAATTGTCTCGACATGACGGTTGGGCGGGAAACACCAATGAATGCTGACAGCGGCGACCGAGGGGGGTCGCCAGGGGGGCAAGCGAGTACGTCCTGTTCATGGCAGGCGTCACACTGACAGAGGGGGGTGTTTTTTTTTTTTTATTGTTTTTTTTTCCCTTGCATGTGAACATGCGCCATCTGATCTGGAAGCAATTAGCTGTAAAAGCAAGACCCCGGGCCGCTTTGTGGCAGCGGCGGCAGCCCCGGGATCCGACGCAGACACCTGCCAGCTGGGCCTCCGGATCTGACATCCTGGGTGCCTCCTGCTCTGGCTCCTCACTGGCGTGGGCTCAGCCGGCACTGCAGAAACTGTCACTGCACTGGTGCAGAATGCCACTTCAGCTGCTCCTGGACACAAAGGAGGGGAGTCGGTCTGTAAAGCTGTATTCAGCCCCTAGGAGGGAAGGGGGGTCTCCGTGAGACTGTATTCAGTCTTGGGGGGTTGGTCACTCTGAAACTGTATTCATTCTTGGGGAGGTCGATCCCTGTGAAACTCTATTCAGACTTGTTGGGGGGGGGGATCAGTCCCTGTAAAGCTGTATTCAGTCTTTGGGGGGGTTGGTCTCTGTAAAGTTGTATTCAGTCTTTTTGGGGGGGGTCGGTCTCTGTAAAGTTGTATTCAGTCTTTGGGGGGGTTGGTCTCTATAGTTGTATTCAGTCTTTTTGGGGTGTTCGGTCTCTGTAAAGTTGTATTCAGTCTTTTTGGGGGGGGTCGGTCTCTGTAAAGTTGTATTCAGTCTTTGGGGGGGTTGGTCTCTATAGTTGTATTCAGTCTTTTTGGGGTGTTCGGTCTCTGTGAAGCTGTATTCAGTCTTTGGGGGGGTCGGTCTCTGTAAAGTTGTATTCAGTCTTTTTTTGGGGGGGGCGGTCGGGTCTTTTGTGAAGTTGTGTTCAGTCTTGGGGGATCAGTCTCTCTCTGAAGCTGCATTCAGCTCTTTGGGGCTGGTTTCTCTCCGGGGGGGGGGGGGCGTGCTATATAGTCTCCCAGCCTTTTAGTCTGCAAGTTTGCAGTGCCACCATGACAGCCTGTAAGCATTTAGGATTGATTGTACAGCTGCCCTGGGAGCAGCCTGAAGACTGAGAGCCACGAGGCAGCACCACCCTGCGCTGTCTGCATGTTCAGCGGCTAATCCAGAGCGTCGCTAAGGCACGCGCCCCCCCCTCGCTAATCCGTGTCATGCTCTGTGCTCTGATTGACAGGTTACCCGTTGCCCTGTCCATGTGACGGCGCTTGGCGAGACCGCACCTGGGGGAGCGTGCAGCTGCTTAATGATCTGGAACCGAGACAGACCGGCTCGGTCCAGCAGACGGCTGGGGCCCCTCATCATCCCCCCCCCACCACCATTCAGCCTCCTGGGGGGGGGTGGTGGTTATAATATATTTCACTCTGTCAGCCTACAGGTTGGAACATCAGGGGTGCAATAAAAATCCAGTCGACTCCAATTATCCTTAACAGACGTGTTCCGCGTGCCGTCGATGCCCCCCGGGCACGGAGAATGAATGAGTGACGAGGGGAAGAGACAGGGGAGCAAATTGAGCATTATACAGCAAAGGTGACACCACTTTTTAATTTCAATGTGGTGCATTTAACCCTTCACATCATGGGGGGGGGGTGCTCACCTTGGAGAATACATATTAAATGAGGCTGGTGAACATGAAGATATAGCGAAAGTCATGGGAGTTTATTATAACATCTTAAGAAATCTGAGCTTAGCCTAGAGACCTCGTCTGTGTGACAGGTTCTCAAGCTGAGAGCAGGGCTGTTAAAACGGAGTTAAACAAATCATGCCGGGCTTGTTCGCATTTATACAGGGCGTCGGCCCCCAGTGGCCAAGGCTGGAGATGCATATGATCAAAAATGTGCTGTAAGATCTGTACCATAGTTGGAAAAGGTCTCATCGGTCTCTGAGCAGGTAAATAGTGCTTAGAGAAACGCCATTGTCCTGGTGTTGTAATCTGGGAGAGACGTACCCAAAAATACTCAGTTGCCAGAGTAACATTCACTAAATATTAACTGGGGGTGGAGAGAGTGTTCTTGCGGTTATTGTTGACATTTTAATGTGGTGTTAGAAGCCCGAGTTTTTTGGGAGGGGCTGTGTAAATGCTGGGTCATTTGGAGCCACTGCCTGCCCTTCTAAGTTCCGCAGGGAGCGTTGCTGAGGATTCTGGGAACAAAAGAACTTTGACATGCACACAGGAACAGGAAGGTGACTGACCAGCCTCTCGGCACCACTGGCAACTGTAGTGTCTTCGAGTAACTGCCCGTGATGGTCAGTGACTGTGGTTTCCTCTGAGATTCACAAGCATACCGAGCTGTAAAATGTTCCTTTTCATTCTGATTGTTTCACAATCAAGCCTCAACTAGAGCAATTAAAAAAATTATAGCTCTTTGTTTCTTGCTTGCGCCCTTATATTCTATTCTAGTCAATACCCTGGGTTCCAAAGTGTTGTAAATTTTGTAGTAATTTTAGGTGCCCAGTCAGTTGCTCATTAATAGAAAAGAATACATCAATTAGAAAACCTTTTCTACTTCAGAACAGAACTTGGGCCAACATTAACTTAGGGTTTGTGCCTTTATTGATTAAGGCGTGAAAACAAAGTGCTTTGTTTCAGAATCAGACTCGGGCTCCCCCTGTAGGATAGTCTAGACAATGCAGCTCAATTTTGAGACGTCATCTTGCAGTACTTTTGCAGTTCGATTTGAGCGCTTTAAGCTGGAGAAAGGCAAACGGCTCTGTCAAACATTACAATTACCCAGAGCTTCCTGGTTGATTTCTTTGCCCTTTAAAGTTTGTAGTAGCTCACTCTTTTATTGATTTAGCAACTCCTGTAAACCGTCTGCCTGCAAATGTAACATCTGCACCATGCTTGTATATTTGAAACTATGCACAGTTAATCTGTTCTCATTGAATGAATTATGCCTATAAAGTGATTATTCTGTTATGATAATTGCCTGTAAGTTGTTTCAGAGAAAAGTGTCTGGCAGCAAAGTAAACTAGTTATAAATACAATAAACTTAACTTTAGATTAAAATGCTGATTTTCCTTTCTGCAAGCTTGCCAACTTTGTTCGGCTGGCTGGCGAGAGGTTTTCAATTTGAGTTTGCACCGTCTTTTACATGCGTGTAACAATTTTATTACCTTGTAAATAGTATGTAGGGTTTGCAAACTACCCCAACACTTTTGATGTAGCTAATTTTAGGTTTATAATGGAATAATATAGATTCAGTAAGATTTTGCGTGAGTGTGTCACACCAGAGGCGTGAGAGTTGGCAGCCCTGTAACTGGGACTGGAAACGGCAGCCTGTTTGATCCTGGCCAAACTTAACACCAGTCGACCAATTTATCCTAATTTATTTTATTACCACAATACTCTGATTTGATTTTGATTATTTATGAACACGTTTCAAGAGGTAACACAACATGCAATAAATAGCCCATTAGTCGAACTGTGATTAAGCTCATCTTGGGTTTACGGCGGGGGTCAGCTTTCTTGTGCGGGTTATAAATGTGCAGGATGCCTGGTTACAACGGCATCCAGTCTAGTTATCCTGCTGAATGACTCGGGTGTGTTTGTAATTGCAATTTACTCTTGTGTGCTCCCACCGAAGCCGCCAAATTGGCGCGCATGCAGGTTTACCACTAGCACTCTGTATGGTAGCCCTGCTCGTTTGAATCGCAGAAAGCCTCGGGAGATCAAGATCAGGAGATGGCTTAAAGTTCTGCCATTGCTGTTTCGTAATGGCCCAGCAAAACCAAAAAAAAAATTGTTGACCAAGATGGGTGAACTTTTCTTGATTGTAGATGGACTGGCCTGCTGGATCACAACCATTACATTCCTCTGAAGTGATATCAGTCAGCGGCCCGTCGACTTGTTTATCTCGACAGAAATTATAAGTCAGTAGTTCAGAAGGGTTACGGGTGAATGTGGGGTTTATGTTATCTTACACTCCGAAATATGTCATTTCTAAAATAGCGCAGCAACTGCTCATTGAGAACTATGGTTTGCATAAAAAAATTCTGAAAAGGGTGGAACGGCCTATAAAATGGGGTATACTGATGTCAGAAAACTATAAAACGTTTTAAGAAATGTCAAATATATATTTATAATGGTCCATTATACGTCAGACAAAAAAACACATTCTTTTAGAGTAAGCAGCACTATGTAATTTCTTTGCAAAAATCGGCAGTTTCCCATTTCATTTGAGAAATAAAGCTTGACACGGCGAAACCTCGGTGTGATTCATTTGGCCTTTAAATGGGACCGGCTGCTCTGCTTGGTCGCAGTGCTGACAAACCCACTGAACAATAATACAGTTACGAATCAAAAAAAGATTTAACCAGAGAATAAAACTATACGAATATGTACACTGTAAAACCAGATAAGTTCAAAGTACTCAAAACTTTTTTTGTAGAAACCGATTACCTCAAAATATGAGTACATTAAATATTTGTACTAAAAAAAATAATCGACTACATAATTATACTAAGCTTTAAAAATCCAAGTAGGTTATACAAAGTTTCTAGTTTTTGAGTACTTGATTTATTTGCATCAATTGATCATTTTGAGTTCTGTTCATTGAATAGAGTTCTGTTTAGCAAAATTGAATGTGTAAAACTCATTGCCAAATATTGAGTTCGTATTACTCATTTCTTTTATACATTAGGCACACAGCTGCCCAACCCTGCTCCTGGAGATTCACCGCCCTGCAGAGCTGAGCTGAGGCCCTAATTTAACACACCTGATACAGATAACCAGCCCTTCACTAGCAAAGCTGAGGTGTTATTGAAGGGCCTGATTATCTGTATTGGTCTCCTGACAAGACCAATGTTTATTGACGGTGTCCGACTTTCGTTATTCGGCTTATGGGTGACAGGGGGAGGACCAGGGCCCGTTCACCTTTAAATAATCTGCAGGAATAATTTGTCAAATATACACATTTGGATTTGTCAGTGCTAGTCCATTTTACCAACATTTCACTGTAGCAACACATAATCTTAATCAGTAGTTTGTATGGCTCCCACGTGCTTGTATGCATGCCTGACAAAATGGGGGCTGCTCCTAATGAGAGGACAGATGGTGTCCTAGGGGATCTCCTCCCAGATCTGGACCAGGGCGTCACTGAACTCCTGGACAGTCTGAGGTGCAACCTGGCGCCGTCGGATGGACTGAAACATAATGTCCCAGAGGTGTTCTGTTGGATTTAGGTCAGGCGAGCGTGGGGGCCAGTCAACGGTATCCATTCCTTCATCCTCCAGGAACTGCCTGCATACTCTCGCCACATGAGGCCGGGCATTGTCGTGCACCAGGAGGAACCCAGGACCCACTGCATCAGCATAGGGTCTGACAATGGGTCCATGGATTTCATCTCGATACCTAATGGCAGTCAGGTGCCATTGTCTAGCCTGTAGAGGTCTGTGTGTCCCTCCATGCATACGCCTCCCTAGACCATCACTGACCCACCACCAAACCGGTCATGCTGAACAATGTCACAGGCAGTATAATGTTCTCCGCAGCTTCTCCAGACCCTTTCACTTCTGTCACATGTGCTCAGGGTGAACCTGCTCTCATCTGTGAAAAGCACAGGGTACCAGTGGCAGACCTGCCAATTCTGGTATTCTATGGCAAATGCCAGTCGAGCTCCACAATGCCGAGTAGTGAGCACAGGGCCCACTAGAGGCCGTCGGGCCCTCAGGTCACCCTCATGAAGTCTGTTTCTGATTGTTTGCTCAGAGACATTCACACCAGTGGCCGGCTGGAGGTCATTTTGTAGGGCTCATCTTGTTCCTTCTTGCACTAAGGAGCAGATACCATTCCTGCTGATGGGTTAAGGACCTCCTACAGCCCTGTCCAGCTCTCCTAGAGTAACTGCCTGTCTCCTGGGATCTCCTCCATGCCCTTGAGACTGTGCTGGGAGACACAGCAAACCTTCTGACAATGGCACATATTTATGCACCATCCTGGAGGAGTTGGACTACCTGTGCAACCTCTGTAGGGTCCAGGTATCGCCTCATGCTACCAGTAGTGACACTGACCCTAGCTTAATGCAGAATTAGTGAAAAAACAGTCAGAAAAAATGAGGAGGGAAAAATGTCAGTGGCCTCCACCGGTTAAACCATTCCTGTTTTGGGGGTCGTCTCCTTGTTGCCCCTCTAGTGCACCTGTTGTTAACGTCATTGACACCTGAGCAGCTGAAAATGATTAACAACCCCCTCTGCTACTTAACTGACCAGATCACTATCCCAGAAGTGTAATTGACTTGATGCTATACTCTGATTAAAAAGTGTTCCTTTAATTTTTTGAGCAGTGTACTTGTAGTCTTTCCAAAAAAACTGAAAAAGCTTTACAATGCAGAAAAATGTATGTAGTTTTCCAGCAGATTTTTTGTTAAATATGCCTGAGACCCCGGAGAGGTCATAAACCTGCTATAACACTTCATAGATTTCCAGTTGACACAGAAAGATGCAATAAGCGGATCGCAGCAGTCAGACTGGAGAATAAGCGGCGCACTCGATAGACGTGTTTCTGTGTTATTTTCATGCATGTTTTTGTATGATTTATTAAAATTAGATTTCAGTTTGTAATTAATTCACTGTTGTCTTTTTCGTTTTTTGAACCTATTTAAGGCCAATTTCAATGGAATTTCTAAGTCAAAATGGAGCATTGAAGTAAAGAAATAATGACTTGAATTACATTGCAATGATTACCCATAGGTTTCATATTAACTTTGGCGGGGGACGGGTGTATCAGAGTCAGCGGTGACATCATGTCGCTTCATAGGGCGATTTTGTAGTGGCGGTTAGGTTTTTTTATTTGCTAACTATTGCTGTTACAATCACTATATATAATATATACACTCGCCTAAAGGATTATTAGGAACACCTGTTCAATTTCTCATTAATGCAATTATCTAATCAACCAATCACATGGCAGTTGCTTCAATGCATTTAGGGGTGTGGTCCTGGTCAAGACAATCTCCTGAACTCCAAACTGAATGTCAGAATGGGAAAGAAAGGTGATTTAAGCAATTTTGAGCGTGGCATGGTTGTTGGTGCCAGACGGGCCGGTCTGAGTATTTCACAATCTGCTCAGTTACTGGGATTTTCACGCACAACCATTTCTAGGGTTTACAAAGAATGGTGTGCAAAGGGAAAAACATCCAGTATGCGGCAGTCCTGTGGGCGAAAATGCCTTGTTGATGCTAGAGGTCAGAGGAGAATGGGCCGACTGATTCAAGCTGATAGAAGAGCAACTTTGACTGAAATAACCACTCGTTACAACCGAGGTATGCAGCAAAGCATTTGTGAAGCCACAACACGCACAACCTTGAGGCGGATGGGCTACAACAGCAGAAGACCCCACCGGGTACCACTCATCTCCACTACAAATAGGAAAAAGAGGCTACAATTTGCACGAGCTCACCAAAATTGGACAGTTGAAGAAAAATGTTGCCTGGTCTGATGAGTCCCGATTTCTGTTGAGACATTCAAATGGTAGTCAGAATTTGGCGTAAACAGAATGAGAACATGGATCCATCATGCCTTGTTACCACTGTGCAGGCTGGTGGTGGTGGTGTAATGGTGTGGGGGATGTTTTCTTGGCACACTTTAGGCCCCTTAGTGCCAATTGGGCATCGTTTAAATGCCACGGCCTACCTGAGCATTGTTTCTGACCATGTCCATCCCTTTATGACCACCATGTACCCATCCTCTGATGGCTACTTCCAGCAGGATAATGCACCATGTCACAAAGCTCGAATCATTTCAAATTGGTTTCTTGAACATGACAATGAGTTCACTGTACTAAAATGGCCCCCACAGTCACCAGATCTCAACCCAATAGAGCATCTTTGGGATGTGGTGGAACCGGAGCTTCGTGCCCTGGATGTGCATCCCACAAATCTCCATCAACTGCAAGATGCTATCCTATCAATATGGGCCAACATTTCTAAAGAATGCTTTCAGCACCTTGTTGAATCAATGCCACGTAGAATTAAGGCAGTTCTGAAGGCGAAAGGGGGTCAAACACCGTATTAGTATGGTGTTCCTAATAATCCTTTAGGTGAGTGTATATATATATATATATTATTATTTATTTATTTATTTTTTTTCATCTTTCCATTTCCACTGATTCATGCTTCGTTGTGTAACACGCCATACCAGTTCATGCTCCCCAACCTGATCTTCACTAATACAGCAGTTTAAGGGTGGTACTGTCCCACATTATGTACACTGAATTTGCGGGAATTATTAAAATTACGCACAAATCGCGAGATTCTCCCACGAATGTCAGGCCATGCACTGTGGAAAAATGAGCCATGTCACTCTCCTGCACTCTGCCTTCTCTCACAAACATCCTAAATTTCCAGAAAATCACGAGCACAAACAACACACGTAGAATTCTGACTAGGAGACCTATAAAAGTTAATACAGGGGATTTATTGAATCTCATCTTAGCAATAAATGGAACTTTCTGCCAGCAGTGTTTATGAACATCATGATTCTGGTAACTGAGTAACTTTATGGTGTTTTCCAAATAAATAATATTTTTGATGGGCTTCTTACTCATTCTTATACCCTAACAGCAACCGCAGTACGACGAGGATTGTGACTGACACAAATGCTATGTACCGCTGTGTTTTCAGCGTTGCTATTTGTGCTACACTGTTAACTAACCAAGCTAGTTGCAGTTGCACAATCAAAAAAAAAAATCTTTATGAAAATTAATTGACATGAGATGATTAAATCCCACCATTTCTCATAGCCTTTTATTGATTAACTGTTGGTTATGATACGAGGTCTTCAGTGAGTTAAGTTTACGCACAAAGTCATGCTGTGCTTCTCCGCTCTGTGTCTGTTAATCTGCAGCCCAAGGTCTGCTTAAAAGCTGCCCAACGGAAGCTGAAACTAACCCAGATATGCTTGTCCCCAGGTACAAGCAAGAGACACAGCGTGTCAGGGTCTGCACCTGTCTGTCCGAGTCTTTCGTGTCTTCTCCCCGTTTAGCCAGCAGGTGGTGCTGGTCATCCTGTCCTCCCTGTTGTCAGTCTTCAGTGTTTCCTCTGCTCAATGAGCTGAGCATGTGGCTACCTGTAATCCACTCAGTCGTGTGTTCAAATCCTGCCTTCTCTGTTTTTGTAGATTTTGTTCCCTAGTGTTTTATTTGTATCAGTTTTCTAGTTCCTGTGTTTTGTATTCTGTTTTGGTTTTTGGCTTTGTGACCATGGTTGTGTTTTACCTTTCTTTTATTCCCCTAGTGTTAGATTCTGTTTCCTAATTTGAGTTTCATGATTTTAGTTTTATTAGTTTCACCTGTTACCTGTAATCCTTCTTAATTGTTTTCACCTGTTCTGCATTACTCTTGTTAGCTTTTTGTATTTAAGTTTCTGATCCTGTTGATGTTGCTGAAGTTCTTGTTGACTTCTTTTGATTTTTGGTTCCCTCCCTGTCTGTTCCTTGTTGCTATGACCTTTGTAATTAGTCTTTGTTTTTCCTATTTTGCTTTTTGACCCCTCGTGGTCTGTTTGTTTAGTAGTCTTCCCAGTGTTTTCAGTTCTGTTAATAAACCCCGTTCATCCTGTTAGCCGCAAGTGGATCGTCCACCTCCTTTCCCCGCCTGCACGATGCCCCGCCCATCGCATAAAAAAAAAGACAAAATCAGCAACAAGTAAACTTTTTTTTTCCCCTTCGTTAGTAAATACTTGGAGGACATTTTTGATGTTACTGCTGTATCAGTTTTAAAAAACAAGTATTGGTACAATTTTGCCATTTTTAAGACTGCAACCATGCTGAACATGTGGTCAGCCATTCTGACTAAAGGTAGCCCTCAGCCTGGAAATTATAAAAGCGGATCCGGTATCACACTGTGCCCATGAATATATGATATATTATGGATATTGTCGCAAGCAAAGCGCAGGCGACCGCTTCAGTTTATGATACGGTAAACACATGGTGCCATTATATTAACGATATAATACTCATCTCCCCATAATAGTATAACGGTTATTCAACATGCGGCGTTTGGGCGCCCTCTAGCGGCACTAAGCAGAAGCTGAAAGACATGATATGTCAGGCTTGTAACGAATGCTGTACTATGCTGTATATTTAGTTATTTAATAAACGTGTCTTCTCTGATATAATGCCCTTCTGAACTACTGACCGTTTCACCGGACACATGGTTACACTTTTGCGCTGCCGGGTTGTTTTAGCGAGGATCGATCCGGATTCAGCTGTCCTGCTTGCACTCCTATTCAGTAGTCGGCGTTGTCGTGCATCTCGTTTGTTGTGAAATTTTCTCTGGTCACCGAAGAAGAATGTGCAACGCGTCATTGGTGACCTAGGAAGGATCTTTGGAAATATAAAATGAACGTCGTCTTATTTCTCCCCTGTCACTGTTAACGAACAGCCGACTAAACATCTGAAAGGACTTTCGGCTTCTGTCGAAGGTGGGGTTAAGTTTCTGGACAGTTAAACTACACAGCACGTGTAATGGAAAAGAGCTGCATCTGCAGATATTGAGCTGCACGTAGTCTGACTTTACATTTTCATTGTTCCCGCGCGTTAAATTATTTGCATATTGCAGATTCTGATAAATGCAGATAATGAAACGATAACTGCTAATTAAGAAGCCAAACGCGGGTTGCGTGTGTATCCCATGTCTGTTTGGAGAAGACGGGAGCAGTGTGATGAGAGTTTCCGCTTTTTGGACCTGAAGGTGTTTAATGACACCTGTCTGATCCCGCCTGTAGGAACACGTGTAATCACAACTGGCTGCCGCTGCTCTTCTGTGTTACTCATTTATTGTATTAGTATAATATTATTACAATAGGAATCTTAATGCAAATTAGACCGGACGACTGTGTCCGGTTAGATTTAATCACAAATGAAACCCATTTTAATGTTCTCAAGAAAAATAGTAAAATCAGTTGCGTGATTGTAACTATAAGTCCGTGCAGCACATCCACACGACGGTAATATCAGAATCAGAATCAGAAAAACTTTATTTATCCCGGAGGAAATTGCTCATGTTACTACAGACGGTCACACATAGACACAGGACAAGAACATAAAAGAAAAGGATATAAGAATAAGAACTAAAAATAAAGTTATAAGAGACTCTGCGCTATGTACACCATGATATATACAGAAGCAGAAATACAATATATATAAATAGAATAAATAATATCTGCATATTCCCGCGACTTGCTTTATTTATTTAAAATTGTATTTTGGTCTAATATTCTAATTTATGCTCCCGTGAGTGTTGAATTTTTCTTTTAATTTCTATGTAAGAAATTAATATTAAAAGTATGCTCCTTTTACACTTTGCAGACCTGCGGGACTTTGGCGGGACCATGTCCCGGCTGTGCGTGGTGGTCGGAGGCTCCCGGGGCATCGGGCAGGCGGTCGCTTCTCTCCTGGCCGAAAAGAGCCAAAGAGTCGTTGTCGTTTCCCGAAACCTGGACGCCGCCCGTGCGGCTGCCGCATCCCTTCCTGGCGGTAACACGCATCGCATAGGCGTATTAATACAACCGTAACACCCATTCAAAACCAGCGATTTATTTAAATCATTCCATGTCGTCTATAATTAGACAGCCTTTTTCACACAACACCCTTTCTGAACTTCAAGATCTCTTTAGTATTTATTTTTTTCCTATGGCCATGCTCATGCTCATGCTCATAACACCAAAAATTATGCTTAGTGACTTGCCATAAATAAATAAAAGTTGTTGTATTGGTTTCCAAGCTTTCTGTGTAATTATTAGCACGTTTTCACAGCATCCAAAGTTTGTAGGGATATTAATAGCAGGAAATGATAAGTTTAAATATCACTGTCTAGGATTTTTTTCCCATTTATGTTGGATATATATATATATATATTTTCTTTCTAAGTCTCTTTAGTGTCCTGCGTTTTTAGAACTGTGACCTTAAATGCCTACTTTCTGTAAGCTGTTAAGGTCTTAACGACCATTCCACAGGTGCATGTTCATTAATTGATTATGGTTAATTGAACATGCATGGAAAACATTGTTTAAACCCTTTACAATGAAGATCTGTAAAGTTATTTGGATTTTTAGAACATTATTGTTGAAATACACAGTCCTGAAAAAGGGACGTTTCTTTTTTTGCTGAGTATATAATTGTGAAAATGTTTTAGACTATGACTTGGTACAATTAAACTTTCATTTACTGCATGTTATGTAGATTTAGTTGACTAAATATCCTGTAAAATTCATTGACTAAAACTAGATTAAAACTAAAAAATAAGAAGGCTAAAATATTACTAAAACTAAATTGCATTTTTGTCAAAAGACTTAATCTAAATCAAAATATGTTGTCAAAATTAAGTCTGGGTTACACTGTGAATGAAAAACTGTCCTATGCTTACAGCGGATCACATTGGCCTGAACTGTGACGTCTCCAGTGAGCAGGATGTGCAGAGAACCTTTGAGCAGATCCTCCGCGAGTGTGGGAATGTGGATTACCTGATCAATGCGGCTGGCATCAGTAGGTATGTCTGTTTAGGTGGGTGGGGACTTGAAGTCATGTGATGGCAATTTTTGCTATAATTTGCTTAAATTACCAGCAGTCTGCATCATCATGTAGAGTTGGGGACTGTCTCTGTCAGGGACGCTCTGCTCGCTCGGACCAGACCGGAAGACATGATGTCCATCCTCCACACCAACCTGTTGGGTACGATGCTCACCTGCCGGGCTTCACTAAGGAGCATGCTCCAGAACCGGGGTGGAGCCATTGTCAACATAGGTAAGGGTACAGCCCTGACGCACAGGCATGTACGTACATACACCATAAATCAGTTGCACAGGCATCACAAAACGTTAAGTATTCCATCAGTTTCTTTGCACTGTCTCCCAGAAACCTATTTAAGCATTTTGACCAGGAGGTGGTGCCAGAATAAAAAAAAATGGTTTCCCAGTTACTGTTAAGCTGGTTTCACACCAAACCGACAGCAAAAAAACTAGCACCAACTAAGGCTGACGAACAAACAGTTCCCATCCCCTTCTGTCTGTTGTGAAAGTTTGTGCTGGCCCACACCAGCACGAATACAGGTGACAGCTGACATAAAGCATAATCAGAGAACTCAGTTTCACCAGCTATCTTCAACGCTGATTCAACATACTAAATCGGCCAAAACAGCGCATATACGGGGCTGACTATGCTGTGGACACTAGGGGTGTAATGGTGCAGTTTCCCCACGGTTCAGTATGTGTCACGGTTTTTGGGCCATGCTAATAGTACGGTTTTGTTATTTTTATATTTAAGAAGAAAATAAAAACACATCACCTTTTAACTGAATAATTAACTCTTCATTATTCTGTATGAAAACTCTCCATTCAGAAAAATGGCAGCATGACTAATTATGCCTAGTTTATGTCTCTACTGCATGAAATCAAGGAGAGAAAAACAGTAAAATTAAAAGTGTTTCTGAACTTTGATATCCTGTAGGTGTATTGTCTATACTATTCTACAATTTTAAATGAACAGTGTCCCTAGTATGTATAGTACGTGTACAGGCAATATTAAATGGATTTTTGTAAGAAAACTTAGAATACCAAATCTTACCTTTTATAAAGATAAATACTTTTACTTGACAAGAACATATACAAAGTTAAGCATTTTATGTCTCACCCCCCCCCCCCCCCCCCCCCAATCCCCATGTGTGCTGCAGGGTCGGTAGTCGGTCTCAAGGGTAACGTGGGCCAGACTGTCTACAGTGCCAGCAAGGCTGGTCTCCAGGGCTTCACGTTGTCTCTGGCCAAGGAGGTGGCACCACGCAACATCCGTGTCAACCTCGTGGCCCCGGGTACACCCCCCCCCGCCCCCATTACAGCTAAAGAAAACTCCCTTCACCCGTCACATGTTTACTGAATGCATAGCTAACATTTAGTGTTGACTTGCTGGAGGGTATTTATTTGTCTTCATCCCCAACAGGCTTGATCCGCACGGACATGACGGCAGCTCTGGATGAGGATGAGTTGAAACGGGCGGTCCCCCTGGGCCGCTTCGGGGAGCCCAGGGATGTGGCCCACGCCGTTCACTTCCTGCTGGAGACACCCTACGTCACTGGCCAGGTGCTGCTGGTAGATGGTGGACTGAGACTGGCCTCGTAGGACACGCCCCCACGTTTCACATTAATAGGACTGATGAACTGACAGGATTTGTTTATGGGGCTCACGAGTTCACTTAAGAATCGGCCTCAAACACCTGGGCTATTTTGTCATTGAATCCAGCTGCAGTTTTCAGATCTGCAGTGTTAATGTATTGGTTTCCAGCATTGATTGTGTTCCATTTTTGCTGCCTTGGTTTCTTTGATCGAGTAATAGTCTCATTGGCAATGTGTGGTGACTAGGGGTCAAGCAAGGTACTGCCCCCTTCTCTCAGCCATGCAATTACATCGCCAGTTTTTGACGTATGTGTCTAGTTTAATGGACCACAGCCAGTGCTAAGCTAATTTCCTCCTTTCACATCTGCATTATTGCCTGAGCACCCAAACAGTGCATCGAATTAGTTAGTGAGGGCCAAGCTTTTGAATGGGTACAAATACACCTGCATGAACAAGTTTAATATAGATTTTTTTAGTAAGTTACTCTCCGTGTAGGTTCCGTAGGCCCAAGCCTCTCCGTGTAGGTTCCGTAGGCCCAAGCCTCTCCGTGAAGGTTCCGTAGGCCCAAGCCTCTCCGTTTAGGTTCCGTAGGCCCAAGCCTCTCCGTGAAGGTTCCGTAGGCCCAAGCCTCTCCATGAAGGTTCTGTAGACCCAAGCCTTGACCACCTTCTTCTGAGGAACACTGGGAGAACATGATTGCTTTCTGTAAAGGTATAGGTTATCTTCACTCATAAAACTCTCAAAGGTCTGTTACTTCCAGAGCTTTTTATTGTAATTTTAGGTCAAGAATACCATCTGTAGGACAATCCTTATACAAGCACAGATTGTCATGTGAGTTTATTAAAAAAAAAAAGGTGTCAGAATAAGTCAGTGTGCTTGCTGTGTTGTGTCTCACTGACAGGTGCCAAAAGCAGGTTGACAGGTGAGCACAGAAGCCTTTGTTACCCGGTACATATTACATGCGTGTAGCATATGTATATGTGTGTTTTAGTTACATAAGTACAAAGATCCCCCCCTTTTTCTTTTGAAAGGCACACAGAACCTGGTTGGCCCAAACCTGGTCCTTAAGAGCCAGGCTACTGGAGGTTTTAAGTGAGCAGTCACTGGACCGGAGGATCCTGGTGCTGATTGGTTGCTTTAAAAAAAGCCTTTTTGTAAACACTGCAGCATTCTGGCTCATAAGGAACATAATTGTGACCCTCTGATATAACCTATAAGTATCCCAAGTCTTTTTTATGTTTTATTTTGCTTAGAAAAAAACTCAAATACAAGGTTCTCTAAAATGCAATATGCGCACAGATATAAATAATTAAAATGTGCCAGTGGCAAAGGCAGTTTGTGTAAAGAATTTAAATACAGACCAGGCTTAAGTTACATTGACAACAGAGGAGAAAAGGATCACTGACATAACTTATCACTACAAAGAAAGGAGAGTCATTTTCTGTTATGCAAAAGCAGCTCATCACTGCTGCTGTCAGACCAGGTGTGAAAACAATGCAGGAGACTGGTCATCTTGGAAAGATCATCATTATCATTCCGACTTCATTCCTTCCAGTTCGGACAGCATGCCCCCAGCAAGCTGTGAATTTCAACAATGCCAGATTAAGTTGGACCACATTGGCTCACACATGGGGAACATTGTGACTGGGCTGAACCACATCACTCAGAACCAGGTTCTGTCACCTCATGCTAGGCTTGTCTTCCTAATGACATTCATAAACAACATGGAGTTCCTCCAGTTTATAGATTTTAATAAATGTGCAATATTTGTGTTCTCCTGATATCCTTGAAATGCTGAACATGTAAGAGTCGAATCACAGCTTGCCTCATTTTTATCCTCCAATCATAACCCGGTTCACTTTTCATATGCCATCCAGATACAGCGTACCATCAATCCAATCACAGTTTGCCTTACTCTTCACTGTCCATTCAATCGTCGTTTGCCTTACTCTTCACCATCCATCCAATCGTTTGTCTTACTCTTCACTTCTGGGTCACTATGACCATAGCATGTGGTTAAATAGGTAGAGGTATGTCACATTCTGTAAAAAGTACAGCATCTTAGGATGTAGCCAGGATTCTGTCTTGAGCTGAAATAAATGGTTTCTACATGCAAAAGCTACTCAAAGTCCCTCCAAACTTCTAAATGTCCCAGACCGCACTGTTGTTACCATGGCAATGATGTTTGCCACACACCCCCCAGTTCAGCCCAGCCACAGTTCCCCAGCAAAACCAACCACCCAAGACATGTCTCTGGAAACATAAAGGCACCATATCTTCCACTGCCTGGATGCCGGGGATTAGCACAATGGTATAGAGCCACACCCTCCCAACATCCACCTCCTTGTCGTGGAGAAGGTATGAGGCAAGTTCATAGCATCTATAAATATATATATACCACTACTCATACATACACAGGCACTCTGCCAACATGCTGAACAAGATACTACTTTAGCAGATAGGAAGAGGGGCCCACCACAGTCTGAAGGTGCCCTGGCACTTAAGAGAATCACCTGCCCCTGCTTCTTCCTCCTTTCAGAATCTACTAGACGTGTGTAAATGACCTTGTCATTCCGCTCGATTTATGTCCCTGTTGTCTGAAAGAAGGCATGACTTGTTGCTTCTGTTGAAGACACTTTAGGGTTTGAAAGGTTCAGGATTCATGAAATAAGATGTCTATGAAAGTCAGCCTTTTATTTCTGGGACCATGCAATAGCGTCTTGGAACTTCAAGTTAAAATATGGGTGCATAGGTTGTGTTTAACCTGAGCAGAGAAATCTAAAGGGGAGAAAAAAATGCACTTTGAGTCTTAGCCTGTAGGCGTCCTGCTGATTCATGTCATGTGCTCAGGTCACATGATGCAGGGCAGGTCTAGGAGACAGTGGCCATTTTTCTGTTTCCTGATTCTTCCTTCCAAAATGGTCGGGGTTGGTAGGGGCGAGGGGAGGGTTCTGTGTCATCCAGGAGTGCTGGGGTATGTTCCGCCCCTCCCCCCCTCAAAAGGGGGCATCTGGAACCTACAGATCGTCGCTTTCCACCAGGCCACCAGGATGGTGCACCGGGCTAGAGTCCGGGAAGAAGGCGGCCTTCACGTCCAGACCCTTCTCCGTCAGCGCGGCGTAGCGGCTTGCTGATGGCCGCACCTTCCTTGGCTTCGCGGTTTGGGTCTGCTGCCACTGAGCTGTAGGGAGAGCAGATGTGGGCGTCAACCTGGCTCTGCTATCCAATCACCGAGGTCTCGCTTTCCAAGGGTATCACCGCTACGTGTGAACTGAGGATGAACCTTGCTCTGCAACATCAGTGAGCATGTTGCATCATATCATAGCTGTTTACAGACACTTCTCCAATGACACTGCAGGTTAGGCGCTTAAAGACCGTACCCCTTTACAGGCTCCTTTTACAGAATAGCTTCAGTAAATACAAAAAAAGCTACTTGAAGCATCAAAGCTGCTTTGCCTGAATGCCTCTGCTAAGCAACTAGCCCAAACATTTCTTTGCACGGCTATTCTTCTTATTAAAGGCCTCAACTCAGTTTCCTAACCACCCCCCAATAAAGATAAGGAGCTGTGCTCTTGGCACTAAAATAACAAGCCCTTTCCATAAGCCGTTACTGTAAGCCGCACTGGTGGTGCCAAAGGAGGAGTGCTTTCTCTGGCAGCCGCTAAAGGGGGTAAGGCGGTCTAACGCTGATTTGATGAATGACTTCTGATGTTTCAAAACTTAGTCTAATGGAAGAGTTGCTACTAGTAATTTATTCTACATTCATGACCTTCTTTTTCCAACTGCATTCCGGTGACGGGCTGGAACTCAGGTCGTCGCAGTTAAATGGTGACGATAGGGATCTGAAAGCTTGGGGGCCTGACCCGCATTAGATTGAAGACTCCCAACTCATGCTATCTTCCCGTAAATATTTCAGCCGAAATGAGCTGATTGGGTTCCTTGGGACGGCATCCAAATTCTAACAAAGTGAGAGCGAGCCAGGCCTAGAGCGGCACGAGGAAGGAATGCTAAGGCAACTTTGAAGACCATGAAAGTAACCTTTGAACTGAATACTTAACTGACCAGATAGTGATGTCAGAAGAGGCCAAATAAGGACTAAAACCCAACATGAGAGGCTTTAACAGACAGGACTAGAACTCTTTTTGACTTTTGGTTAAAATTATCGTATTAAAAGCTCATTTGAAGGCCTCTGTGAGGTCCCTATGCATCCGGTATGTCAGTAAAGAATGAGGTTGACCACTGAGATAGTCCTCTACTCCCCAAGCCCAACATGACCCCACAACACTCACTGTGGATGTCCAGGCGAGCCGTGTTGGACACAATGCCGGCCTCATTCTTGGCAGAGACTGTGTACCATCCCGCATCCTCCTTATATGCTGGCTGAATGATCATGCAGATGTAACCATGGTTGTCCTGGTGCATGCTGGGATAGCAGTCAAACAGACACTGAGTTAATTACCAATAGCAGAGGAAGACCACTTCAGCAACTTATTTTGCCCTAGCATGATACCAAGGAATAGTCAACAGGTTCAAAGATCAGGACAGGAGATCGGCCTAGTATAGTTTCTGACCCATTCTAGGGTAAAAGCAGCCTGCTTCTTGGAGGGCACTCCAAGTTTCATGGCACATCCTACCTGAGCCTCTCAGTGTTGTGAGTGAGTGACTCATTCTCTTTCTTCCAGAAGATCTGGGGGAAAGGGACGCCTGCAATGCGGCATTCCAGGCGCACGGGGTGCCCCTCGGCTACACTTGTGTTCTGCAGCTTCTCCACGAAGGATGGAGCCTGGTGCATCTCTTTGGCTGCAGGACGGGTTGGGTGCCAGTTAGACAGGGTAGGGGGAGTTCAAAAAGCGGGGCTTGGTAGGTATCTACTATTATAGATTATAGACTAGAACAGTGTTTCTGAACAGTCCACATTTTTGGTTCAATCCACCTCTCAACACACCTGAACCAGGTATTCTGTGTTTTTGATTGTTTGATTCATTCTTGATTGTTTGGTTCAGGTTTGCTGAGAGCTGGGAGGGTGCAAAAATGCAGACTGTCTGAGGGTCCCCAGAAGACTGGGTTGAGGCTGCTTTAGGGGTCAATAACTGAGCCTATTCAGCTGTTACAGGAAACAATGTGGTAAGAAAGAAATGAATGCAAGGCGTTAACTTGCTTACCTGCAACGATGAGCTCCAGGTTGAAGGAGTTCTGGCCAGCACGGTTGCTGGCAATGCAGGTATAAATGCCAGCGTCGCGGGAGGTGACTGGCTCGATGACCAGCGAATGGACACCATTCTCCCGCACCAGCATTTTGTGGGCACTGTCAGGTCGGATTGTCTGCCCGTTAAGCTGCCAGATGAGGTCTGGTGTTGGAAGGCCGCTGACCTGCAGGGGATGACGTGGAACACTTGAATTTCCGGTCAAATCATTAACACCAGAAAACATACAGTCTAGGCCTTAAACAGAACATTCTTGGCAAATAATATAGTCAGAATGAGAGCGAGACCCAAAAGGCTCCCTCAGAACTGGCATGGAAATTCAGAAAATTGGCCAAGAATGTTTCACGATGCATTGAAGTGGTTGTCAGGACTAAAGACAGCTGAGAAATGTCACTGAAATAAAGACTTTTTTTTTTCCAGAGTGACACATGTACTGTGATTTTTGGCAGGATTCTTGGCAGGACAATGTAAGTGGGAGGACTACTGTAGACCTCCAGCTCCTGGTCTACAGTTTGGGTCTCAACGAGAAAGCAAAGGAAGACATTAAACACAAAGAGGGCTGGAGGCAGGGGAGGGAAAGAGTGTGAGAAAAGCGATGAAAAAGAGGCGTTTCCAAGGAATTCAAAGGACTTCCATGATCCAGGCTTCCCGTCTGGAGTGGACCATTCGTCACCCGCACCCGTGGTGAGAAACCCTCCACTTCTTTTGTTTTCTTTGTCTCAAGTCCAAGCCACAGCTTTCATTGTGTTCAGCCATTAATAAGGTGACCAACCCACTTCCGGCCCTCATTAATCACATTGTGGCAGACACGCCCTCCTCGACCACACCCCACTGCAGGCAGACCAGACGCACCCCCACGAAAAGCCTGGCTCATCAACACGTGGAGTCATGCTCTTAGACTTGCTTGGCCTGTCCGTTTAGGGTGGAGGGGCCTACAGAAGCCTTGGTGCATTGTGGGTAATCATGAGTCCTGCTCTGGGGGGATTCGAGCACAGCTATTCATAATCCAAAATTCTCCTCTCCACCCTGCTGGGACGTGGCTGGGTCAGGCTTTGCTGCCCTTAGAATTCATACTGACATGCAAACATTGTATAAACGCCTGTCTAAACGTTTTTTTCCTCAGTTGCTCGTGTGGCTCACGTGTCCTATAAAGTATAAATGTTTTGCCTCGGTCGCATAGAAACAGGTCCCTAGAGGATTTTTACACAAACAGCAAGGAACGCCAGTTCTGCTGTTTGCTTTAACGGTCATATGTAGGACCAGTCTAATGGCTCACTCCACTGTAGCAATTCCTGAAACCTGTGACATTCCTAAATTAAGAGATTGAGGCCTGTAACATTCCAGGAATGATTCTCCCATCCAAAAATTGTCAACTGGATAGAACAGAAATGGCCCATACATCTACAATCATGGACGAGGCTAAAGTATGTTAGCACTTCCATCCCAAGATTTGAACTGGATGACCCTTCAATTGCTTCATTTCTCAGCAATGCCCCCTAGTGGAAGGATGACCAAATATCATCAGCTTATACTGTATGAAAATTACCTTGCAATCCATCCGACACAGCTTTCCCTCCTGCACAATGAGGTCACCAGGGGCCTGCAGGAAGTGAGGTCGGAAGTGGCGCTCCTGGATGTTGTCGTTCTCCTCAGCACTGTCGCGGGACCTGGAGCGGGGCCTAAGAGGGGGGTGGGGGTCATTGACCAAAAGAACTGTATGAGTTTTCTTTACCTTGTACAGACATTTTCCCCAATTATGTCAAGGAAAGTAAACTCAGACAAAGAAACCCTTGTGTGTGGAACCCATTCATGACACTGTTTCCATGACGCCCGTGACTGCTCATAGGGTTATGACCCCAGACGTTCCGACCACACTGATATCGGAGATGATAATCCCAGTATTCTGACTTGCACAGTTAGAGATTTACAGAAGGATTTCAGGTTAAGATCCTCGGCTCAAGGGTACAAAGGCATTTCTTCTCTTAGCTAGCCCAGTCATCCGGCTGCTTAACCACTACAGAATCCCTCCATGTCTCCAGCCCACTGTTCTAACCTGATTTACAGACTAGGGGTGTATCTCTGGCTTAGGTCACACCCTTCTCTACCACACTATTTCTGCAAGTCTACTGGTCAGACGGGTCATCATACAACAGGAAATGGGACATCACCATTTAGGTAAAAACCAATCACACCACAGTCCCCATGGACGTCCTTCAAAGCCACCGACTGTGTGATCCAAAATCTACAGAGGCAGCTCAAGCCAGGTATACAAAGCCACAACAACCAGTTCCTGTGGAAATTTGAACCTCAAGGTTTCTTTCCATCTGTCTGTTCTGTCTTCTGTCCCTGCCGTCCCCTCCATCAACTCACACATGGTTGCTGGTCCCCATACCTGCGGATGTGTCCAGGTGTGGCTCGATGGCTTCGCCCCCTCTGGTTGACAGCCTGGACCATCATCCTTCCCGTACAGCTGGTCCTCCCCTAGGCCATTAGGAGAGAGGTGGAAAAACAGGTCAGTGGTTATACTGGTTTATGATAAGCATACTTTTTGTTGTTCTCTGCTATTCATCCAGGGAATAAATTCCGACCTGAATTTATCTACTTAGCTGAGGCTGGTGGGATTTCATAAGAGCTGGGACAAGGTTAATTCTGATCAGCCACCTTTAAAATGAGGCCCTTGTAAGAAGATGCCAGGTTTTCTGAAATCAGCAGTAGTGGTTTTGTGTTCTCTGTGGTGCACTTTTTTTCATATGCTGTGAAGGGACAGAGGTACCTAAAACCAAATGTGAAATCGTCTTGGGATCTCTGCATGACCTTTGACCTCCCCTTCCACCATACCCTGGACAGGGGAGGCTGGACTTGTGTCCTTTGCCTGCCTTGATGGACTCAGACAGGTTTTCCATGATGGTCCTGAAACTCGTTAGAGCCATGAACCTCCACCCTGAGTGTTTTATAAAAGAGGCTGAATTCGATCTCCTGATTCTCCTGCTATACCCATACCTAACATTTTATCCAAAGTAACATACATGTTGAACTGGCAACCATCCAACCGCGGGCACAGTGTCCTACGTTGGTGAGCCACACAGCACCCCCACATAAAAACCCCTATAATCTGTAGCTTGAGTGTGACCTTAAGTGCATTGTTGTTACAGGAATTGTATGTGTGGGTGTCTGTTGCACTCCCTCCCTGTCTTTTGTTTGCTGGTGTTCGTCTGCACATTTGTTTCTGAATCAGACATGGCCCATCCTGTTCTTTGAGGCAAAAAGATGTACCAGACTAGCTAGCTGGAATTACATGCCTCGGCCTGTTCCCGGCTTCCGCTGCATGGCCATGTGCGATGTCCAGACCGGCAGGGAAAAGCATTTAACTGCGTGAACTCTTGACACCTGGCCTGGCCCCGGCAGGTTTCTGATTCCTGACGCCCTGTGCTTCCCCTCTAGGCTGGAAACCATTGCCTCCATCGCTATTATTCAGTCACTAATGACTGCTGGCGGTGACAGGTCCGCCCTGGAACAGGACAGCTCAGCCCCGCGAAACCGACACCGGCATCAGAAGCCTCGGGGCACGTTTGCTCAGCAGCACAATCCAAAAGCATGCTGGGAAATGAGCAGCTTTGATGTTTTATTAATCCTTCCCGTAAGACTAGAAAGAAGAACGACTCATCGCTATTGGGAAGTTGGTTCTTTTTTGATACATGCTTCCTTTGAAAACACAGTACTCATTTTTTTATAGCAGATATTTTAGCACCAGGTAACAGCTCACTGCCCTCCTACCTCTGGGTTGCTAGCCATAATAGTGTAGTTTCCATCATCGTCCAGCAGGGCGGCGGCGGTATGCAGGGTGCAGGTGCCATCGGGCTCGCGCCCAATACGGTAGTGCTCACTGCGCTTGGAGATCTGCTTCCCATCTTTGAACCAGTAGATCTGCAGGGCATGAGAGGAAGGTACCAAGCAGTTTACTCAACTTTCGGCCTCAACACCGCACTTCACACACAGGCTCTAATGAGCAACAGAAGCTTAATGCACATCAAGTTAATACCGCAATCAAAATGCTTAATGTTAAGATTTGGACATGAAAGAGTCATTTATGGGACACAGAAATGGGACAGCACCATCATTGTGACACTAAGGGTAACAGCTGAGGTCCTGACCTTTGGCTTGGGGTCACCGATGACTTTGCAGGTGAAGGTGACGGGCATCCCCTCAAACACCTTGAGATGTTTGAGCTTCTGGTCAAAGAATGGAGCCACTCTCTGGCCAGGGGCATCCTCGTCATGCTGTATGTCCTCGTCCGACTCTTCCACGGGAGAGCGCTCCAGGCGGAACTCGATCTCGCTGATCAGACGCTGCTCGAAGCTGGATACCTTGTACTCCTGCATCCAAGTACATACAAAGGTAGACAAACAAATGAGGCCATTTATGAGCATCACTCACACACTGGTCACCCAGTCGCTGAAGGATTGGGGGAGAAAGGTCACAAAGAAAACAGGAAGTTTCTCAGATGTTTACGAACACAAAAATGACCACACACCCACAGATAGACCGGAATAAACTTCTTGCTGATGTACAGTGATCTTGACCCAGTTCAGTTCACAGGTGAGAGCCCAACAGCTGCTCAAATCACTCTGACTATACTTGTTCATATGTTCAACAGGCAAAAAAGCACACTCCAGACATGATCTTCAGCTCAGATATTTAAAGTCCACAGAACACAAATGAGGTTAACGACCTGAAACTGCTCCCAAGCATACACACTGCATAAACCCTCTGCAAAGGTGACCACAAACATCACGTAATGCAGCAGAGGCCTAATCCATATGTTACTACATACAGATGTATCCCATCTAGAGTCAGGGACAGCAGAGACATTGAACGGTGACACTGAGTGTGCACAAATACCTCACCTTGATGTACAGATTTCTGAAACTGCACCTGCTGTAGGACTGAGCTTAGTTAAGCTCACCATCTGTTAAAGACGTGCTCATGAATGGCATTGTCACACTGCGAATGTGGCAGACAACACATTTTGTTAATCAAAGCGTGCTTCAGTGCAACATCTGTGCCCCATTCTCATGTCATAAACACACGTGTGGTCACACTGTGATGTCTGAGACAGTGTGCGAGTTCCCAGCATACAACAGGACCAAAGAGGGGCGTGGCCTCTCGTTTAGGTCACTTCTGGAATGGTCCTTTTGTGGCTGTGGGTGTGGTCACACAAGGAGAGAACACACACAGAAGAGGGAAGAGATTAACCTTTTGAGGAACAATGTCTATGTCTGATGGACTGCCCTCCTGCAAAAAGACAATAGGGCATGGTCTATGTCAGGCAGGGTTCACAAGGCATCAAACATGCTGAGCAGGCATTATCTGGGATGTCACAACCAGTCATGAGACTCACACCCAATAATACAAAGTCAACATGATGCTTCGAAGTGATCTGGAGCAATTCCATAGTGTCAGACATCTACTTACAGGGCAACGAAAATCATCAAAGCAACTCATCCACTTCACTTTGCTTCACTTCCCAACCAACTTTAGAAATGAAGAGCAAATTCCCAAAACTCATAGGATACATTTTTAAGAAAATTTCTGTGGAATTTCAGTAATGAATTTCGGTTATTTATGAAAGTTCTTGTCTGGATTATATGAGGACTGAGTGAATTCCCAGCTTGACTTTCATTAACCTCAAAAACAGCTAAAACAGACTGAGTGTTGGATATTTGCTCATCAATTAGGGTGAATTTTCTAACAAAAGTGGATGTATAATTATACAGGTTTTATATATTTTATATTTTGAACTTTAATGTTCAGAATCTAAATGGCTATGCTGAATTCAATATTGATTGCCATTTTAATTAAAAACAATACCATATGACCACAATTCCAAGGTTTTGGTTGTAGATGTGGTTTAGCTCGGACTAGTTCTATCTGTTCAGGGGCCATAGGTAAAGTTTTACTTGGGATGATCATTTTACTTCCTCCATAAAACAGGTAATTTGGGAGCCCTACACAGTTGCCTATTCTGCCTGGTCTGGTTTAGCTATCAATGGAACAATAGTTGGGATGCATCTGTGTGTGTCTCACTATAATCGTACATGTGTGTCCCTGTGTGTACGGGTGATACCTGTCCAGGTGTGTCTCCATATGTACGGATGATACCTGTGCGCATATGTGTCCCTGTGTGCACAGGTGATACCAGTGCATGTGTATCCCTGTGTGTACGGGTGATACCTGTGCATGTGTATTCCTGTGTGTACGGGTGATACCTGTGCATGTGTATCCCTGTGTGTACAAGTGATACCTGTGCAGGTGTGTCTCTCTGTGGCACTTACCTGTGTGACATTTTCCTCTGGCTCCTGCACGTTAAAAACAGTTGCTGCGTTGTCGGCCCCCAGGAGCCTGCGGGCCATCTTCTCCTCGTAGGTTAGCTTCTGGAAGCGGATTAATAGTGTCAGACAGCAGTTAGTGCATAAGCTCCCCCACACGCACAGGCATGTGGACAGGGAGGGGCAGGGATACCCTGGTGGAATCAGGGAGCCCAGCATAGGGGCCATTGAATGTGAAAAAATTGGATGGGGGAGTGCCAGAACTTTTATGTACATCCCCACATGCAAAGTCAACATGCCATGGGTCCCGTACAACTGGATCCAATGAGACTGGGAGAGTGTGATCAGTTCACAAAACAAGTGTTAATATATGTTAATGATATGTTACTGAAACACACACATGCAGTCACACAAGGGGCGTATTCTGGAGTCGGGCCACGGGGAGGGGGGGGGGGGGTAATGCTGATTGGCCCCTGGAGTGCCCACTCCGCTGTCACTCACAATTCAAAATATATCATTGGCTAATGATATTTTTGATATTGTAACACATGTAACCCCCCCCCCCACACACACACACACACATCAAAAAGAGATGGTGTGACATTCACACGCCAAAGACAGATGACATGTGTCACTCACACACCTCACCTGCTGGCCATTACTCATACGCTCCTCCTTGAAGCGCAGCTTTCTCTCCAAGTCCTGGATGACCGCATCCTTCGAACCCTGGATCTCAGAGTCAGAGGCAATACGAGGAGTCCTTGTCATCTTTCGAGGGAATCCCCTGTACGTGATCAATCCCCCATCATGGTTAGGTCACATGACAAAAAGGAAGACTTTCCATAATAATGTGTTTGTTTTCACACACGTTTGCCTTTGTGCAAATATGTGTGTGTATAAATTACATTTACATTATATTCACTTTATTTAGCAGATGCTCTTGTTCAAATAGCACGTTACACACATAGTCCCCCTTCTGTTGCAAAAGAAGCACGTCATATTACAATGTGCTTAAATAATGAAATTGACCCTCCTGCACCACCTGATGCTTTTGGACCAATGAAAGTCTTCCTCAATCAACCAGTGAGAAGGGGGTTGCCAGGCACTTACGCAATTCCATTGCCTTTGGGCAGCCCCAGAGCATTGACTGGGGGGGTCTGCGGCTGGGAGGGCAGGACTGACACCAGGAAGCCGGCTGGAGACTGGGGGGCAGAGAAGACAGAGCCTTCGGAAGGCGTGGGGGACATGGGCCCGCTAGATGGAGCAGGGGGGGGCGGAGGTGGTGGTGGGGGAAATTCCTGGCCAGGGGAGATTACGGGGGCGGGGCCAAGGAAGGGCGGGGGAGGGGGAGGGAAAGAGGGAGAGACAGGTGACTCGGCATCACTTCCGCTTTGCTGAGGCTGCTGGAAGAGGGGCGGCCCCACCCTTCCGAGGGGTGGGGACAACGGGGAGGAGAGTGTGGAGCTTGATGAGCCCGGGGAAGGCGACTGACAGGTCCCAGGGCTCTGGGCTGCGATGAACTGCTTGGGCCGGGCGTAGTTGAAGGTGCTGGCCGTCTGCATGATGCCGGCAGGGGTGCTGAGGGGGGGTACAGCCTGCGTGCTGCTCTCAAGCTCCTGGTATGACGGTGGGGGTGGAAGGGGAGGTGACGGCGGCTGGGCGGCGTGCTGCTGCGGTGGCGGCTGCCAATCGGCCGTGAATCCCTGTCTCTCCAAGAAGATCTGCTCCTGCAGATGCTTCAGCTGCTCGGGGTTCCTGGCAGGACAACAGGACACAGAGGGTCAAAGGTCAGACCCATAGGTTTGAGAAAATGAGCCTGTGGTTCCATAGCCGGTCTAATTCAAAGATCTGAAAGGAAATCAAAGCAAGAAGAGCAGGTGGTGTAGAAGTAACTGACTCAACACAGTGCTCATGATCTTGCTCCTCTGAGCAGCCCTGCTGCTGTACCCTGAAGCAATGAGAAGTAATAACATGTTCGCTTTGCAAAAACACCATGTTTACATAGCAGTGCCCAAAGGCAACAAGCATTTTGGAAGAGAGATGATTTCAAATAAACACCATTGACTTATCAGCAATAAACTACCAAGATCACTGCCATTCCCCTGAGGTCTTTTAAAAAAGAACTTCTTTCAGCAGCTAGGCTTGTTTTAAAATTTTGCTTGCAACAATTGATCTACATCTGTACTGAAGACGCAGCAACTTTCTCAAGTCCATCTTCACAACTTTTTATTCAGCTTATCCCTGGACTGAGTGTGACATCAACAATCAGGCATCTGTGTAAGTATGTCATGAAAGGGTTAATGATCTTGCTATCAGCAAAATCCAGAGCCGGACAATGTAGCAAAACAAGACTGATGAACTAGTTCCTCTTTGACTTGCATTCTCAGACAGGACAACATTACTTAACCAATCCAGACTAATCTTGTGATGTCACCTAATTCTTTGATAAACTCACCCGCGTCACTAAATGAAGGCCTCGGATTTGGTCCTTTTTAATGTTTCTATCAACATTGTGTACGCCATCAACATCTCAGTAGTTTCCGGAAGAAGGTTGAGAATAGCTAATAAGTACACCATCCCTGAGCTGTGCATCATGGAGTTGATCTTGGGTGGGATCGAAGGGCAGGACCCAGTGCTCCAGAGCTGGGAGTAGTGTGAAACCTTCAAGCACACATCTCGGAAGGGTGCTGATAGGCCTTCAGCCTAAGCAGTTCCCACTCATGTCAACAACAAGCCCCACCCTACGAAAGACGACCAATGCAAGCCAAGGGAGACTCTAGGAACCTTTGTACTTCTTTATGCCTGGAATGCTGACAGGGCTTATCCTGGAAGTGGCCTCCAGCCAAGAACACCATGCCTCCTGGTATTTCAGTAGTGGTACAGAGCTGGAAAACCATTTTGGGGATTTGGAGACCGGCTGGTAAGATCTGGAGAACAGTTTCAAGGCGGTGATAAGTGGAGCAATGGGGGGGGGGACATCTAAGGGGCAGGGCTACAATGCTGTCAGCCACTGTCCAGCCCTCGGATGTTGCCATGGGTATATATAAGGGCGGGGCTACAGGGGTATTGGCCCTAGTCAAAAGCTGATTGGGCCCCAGGGTGTTTACTCCCCTGTCACTCACTGGGTTAAAACATATCATTGGCTAATGTTAAGGTTGGCCATTCTTATGCCCCCACCTGAAAAAAAAATCCTAGAACCACCCTTGGAAGTTGCCTAGTTACCAAGCATGCGAGCTGATAGCCCTTTCAAGTGGCATTTCCTAGATTAAAAACTGATTGCAAATGGTAGAAAAAACAACCCTTCACAGCTCCTTTCTGAGCAACACGTCCTGACTTTCGTTCTCCAACTGTCCCCTCTCTGGCAAGCATCTGCAAGCAAGATCGTGGCACCAGATCTGAAGAATGGTGGAAACCAGAGCCTGTTTCCTGGATCTCACTGCCTGGTCGAGGGCTGACGTCCACACACACCTAATACTGCTCTACATCCGTGGTCTCACTGGTCAAACTGACTCCCATGGGAAAACACATCTGTGGGGCTGAATTCCGGAGAGATCCGGCGCCTTATCGGCGTCTCTCCCTCCATCTCATCTCAAAGCTTAAGGGGAGACCCGTTTTATGGGTGCCTAAGGGCTCTTAAAAGAATTTATGAACTTCAAGAATTTAAAGACCTTCACATTTAGCCCCAGCCTTGTCTATTTAAAGCATGAAAGGCAAAGGGTATTTAACAAAGTCTCCAGTCTAGGGAAAAAAATTCTACAATAAATGTTCAGATGTCAAGTTTGAAAGACACAAATTACTTTATTAAAGAAAAGTGTTCTACAAATTTATCTAGCTTTCATATTGACCTGGTAGTCCGGGTGGATGGGAAATTAGCAAAACATGCCCATTAATAGGTTGGTTGTCACCACATGGTTGATGATTGATGACACCTAATGGATAAATTAGTATTACATGACTGGTAGTTGTCGTCTCTTGATTGGTGATTCACTGTCTACTTCCTCCTGATTTGTCAGCATGGGGACCAGCAAGTGTGTTCGACTAATCACTTCCCACCAAGAGTCATGGTTCTGGGTCCGGACCAGACAGGACTATTCAACCATGACTGTGAATCATGTAACATAATGTTATTAAATTCTGTATCTTCCGGCTTGCTGGATTAGGGTAGAGGGCTCCCCCTCCCCGACCACCGAAGTTAAATTAAACACATCATAAACATGACACAGCGTGTGGCTTCGCCGACCGCGCGATTGCCTTGAAGGGAGGCTTTAAACAAAACACCGCGGTGGAAGAACACCGACCCCGGCGTGGCCTTGCTGAAGCCTCTGTCCTTATATGGTCTGCGGGAGGATGAGACTGACGGCGGCTCCCATCCGCGAGAGATGGAGCGATGCGAGTGGCTGCCGCTGGAGCTCCGCCGGCGTTGATGTCATGCACCAGGCCTCTAGCTCAACGGAGCGCTCAGAACGGTACGGAATTGTTTCCAGATGGCGAATATTAATGAGTATGCTCTCGGGGCGGGTTGGGGCAGGTCACCCTATTGTACCCCTTCAACCTCATAATCCCCAGCTTCACCACTAGGATCAAGAACCCGAGAACAGACGAGCACGTCCAGGCAAATCCGGGGGATGGCAGTGATCTCCTGCTTCATGTTGAGAGTCGGCCCTTCTCGCAAAAACAAGGGGAGGGGGGCATACACATGGGAATCACCATTCATGTCAAATCGTTTCAAAGCTGGAGAAAGAACTAGCCAATAACCTCCAGAGAGCAGCTCCACTGTAGAACAGGGGCAGTCCTAGACTAGACGGCACCCACAGAATGCAAGAGCCGGCTGGAGGAAGGGGGGGTAGGGGGGAGATCACCCAAATTAGCCAACCTGGCTGCCGTGCCAGGAATGTTTTTGATGCCTTACTGCCGCTGCAGAAAGCGCTAATTCTCCTCACAGTCTCCTGCTCCGTAGGACTGGGGGATCCTCCTTATCTTCTGACTCCACTCTGCCTCCGGGGCCATTTGGGTGGCTTGGAGCCGCAGTTGATTTAGGGGGAGGGGGGTGGGGGTTGCCCTGATGCAGGAAATGTGCATTTTTACTGGACTGTGCATTTTTGGAGGTGCATGCACCCTTAAAGGAATGTGCACTTTTAACTGGGCGTCCACTCTTAAAGGCACGTGAGCCATCAAAGGACGGTGCGTCTTCAAGGTACCGGAACGTTCCATGCTGGAGGGGGGACCTCGCCATGCCTTTTTTGGATGGCCTGTCAGCAAAGGACAGAGCTGTGGTTTCCTTGTAACTCGGAGCAGGGCCAGCGTGTTCCCGGGGTCGTGACAGGATGCAGGGGATGGCCGAGGGCTCTGCACTCCACTTGGCATTTGGGGAAAAAAAACTGCCCCTTAATAGCTTCCATCCCCAAGGTCTGCATCACATTGTATTAAAGCAGACCCATAGCTAAATATATCTGCTAAGTGTGCTAAGGGTTTTTTCATTTTTTTTAAACCACCCCCCCCCCCCCTTTGCTGGAATGTGTCCTGTGTAAATACGGCTGGCCCAACTGACATCACTCTTCCTTAAAAGGTGATCTTTCTCTAAATAGAGCAGCCACTTTCAAACTCACAAACCCATTCATTTCTGGGGGAGGGGGGGTGCCTTGCGCTCATTCCAGCTCCAACCCCATCATCTCGAGTTTCACCATCTCTCACTTTCTCCATCTTCCCCTCCTCTTCATTTCTCTTGTCAGAATGAAATCCCTCATCTGTTATTGACAGTAAGTGTCCATGAACCCATGCACTTCAATCCCTCAGTTCGTACTTGGTGGCCTAACATGGATTCATCAATTGTTGAAGGTCCTTTTGAACATCAATGTACTGGGCTACAGAGGAGGGCTCATCCATTTTAGTTCCCAGCTTTCTACTGCAAAACTTTGGAAGCTTCATGCCCACCAATACAACTTTGGGTGAAAACACTTCACCACAGCCTGATTGAACATGTGGGCCACCTCATCCGTCTGTTGAAGGTTACTCCACGAAGGACTGAGCATGGCAGCCTCAGAAGCTGACAACAGGCTTCTCGCACAAGGCAGAAGTTTGATGCAAAGCAGTTGTGTTTTGTTTAAGACATTCTGCCTTTTGACTTGTTTGTACCTGTTACGCCGAAGAGTTTGTTTGATTCAAAGGACGTATTTGCCCACTGCTTTGATCTACACACACTTGACAGTTTCAATTAAGTGTACCCTCCCCTCTGCCGGTCCCACTTATCCAACCGTCCTGGGAGACCAGACGGAAGGTCTCGTGATCATTCAGAAAAGCACCCGTGCAGGCAGTGATTAGGTGATGAAGTTCCACTCGACCTGCTCTCTGCCTGAGACACCCCTTTGCCTTGATGATAAAGTTAATCTCCAAAGAAGCAAAAGAAACACAAAAAATCTTGGGCCGCCTTGTGATTTTGGGCCAGCGGATATTCTCATGAGTCACCTACTAGGTGTCCATTCGCATCTTAACCTACACAGTTAACCACCTACAGGCCTTGAGATCCATGTTCACCTGTAAGGTTTAGCCACTTTGAACCTGTGTATTTCAGAGACCACCATTCACGCAGAAGTGGATGAGGACAATCCTTCCACTGGTGGAGCTCAACAATCCCTCTTGACAATGATTGATTAAACTCTCATTGGCACTAATTAATTATAAGGGGTGCGTGGATTAATGAAGGGACACAAGCTTTAATTGTGATCTGGTCGGAAGAACTGATACAACAAGATCAGGATAGCATGACAAGAAATAAAGTGTTTAATATATTATGACAGTCTACTATTGGAAATTTCATAAATATTGCAATGTGATTTTGTAATAATAAATACTGGGGTTTTAATGAAACAAAAAAGTTCTACATAAATTTCTCACAAACCCGTCTAGGAGTGATTTAAACAGCAAGGATGAAAATGATTATGATTGTCTCGGACTTGCAAGACTTGCTAAGTTTTTTTTCCTACGACAGAGCAAAAAATGTTTTAGTGGAACTTAAACTCCCTACGTTATAATATCTGTACCAATTTGAAGGCAAGAAAAAGACTGGTCCTAAACTAGCTGACTAGCGATGTAAGAATTGGATGTGCATAACATGTAATGTTAGCATTAATATCGCAAGTCGTCCAGTCGTAGTGCAGTCATTCCTTAGTACAAAATACCCCACCTCTCATTGTGATGTCATTCGGCGTCAGTACCAGTTTGATGATTGATCGACTCCCAATTGAATTATCAGGTGTCTGAGTCCAACTTTGAGAAATTCGATTTTGTACGATTTCAGTCGGACTAACATGTTTACATGTACTTTAACAGTCCAGCTTTAGTCAGACTAACACAATAATTCAATTTTCTTAGTGTGCATGTGAATGTACAGACTGTTGCTCCCAACAGTAAGTGTTTATCAGAAAACGAGATGCACGTCAGTGCCCGTGTGCCGAGCGGGGAGCGTGTCCAGAGGTAAATTTACACAACTGAGGCACGACACACCTGGCCTTTGCCCAGTTCCATGCCCACCATTACTTCATCGCATTCACCACAATCTTTTCATCATCAAAACATGAGACGTTAATCTGATTGTGACAGCATCCATGACCTCATCACAACAGTCAACAATATTATTCAAGATTTCACCTGTACTGCCCAACATTCATCAAAGCATATGGCAACAGAGCCATCCATCACATCAAGGAATGATCCTCTGTCACATAATGACAAAGGCTGCCATCCTACAATCTTCCATTACATCACCTTCTCTACCTGCCTCAGCAGCACATCAAACCATCATCAAACTATCCCCTCCTCAAACCCATTATTTCCCCTACTGATGTCATATTACTTAATATTGTTTGATACGTAAACAAATACCCAGATGGTAATTCAAATTCCGACAAACCTAACACCCAAATCCAACACCAAACATTAAAACACAGATTGACCCCAAAACCTTAAACTGCCTCTGACCGCCCACCCTTGCAGTTAGTACCCTAACAAAACAACAGCAAAGGCCCCAGATCCTCCATGTATCTACCTGACCATCCCTGACTGTCCCTGGCTGCAGAACATAAGCAAAGCCCCGGCTGAACCGGACACCCTTTTACTCTTGCGTTTGTATTGCTACCCAATGATTAGCTCATCCACCCTGTAACCAAACAAGTCTTTCCTTTTGCTATCAAGGCTTACGCAACTCATCGCTATTTACGGTTTGCGAGGTTGCTTTGACAATAGACATAAAGATCAGTTGTCTTCTCTTTGAGGCTGGATTCTTTCAGCAAGGACATACGCTGTGGCAAAACAACATAGCCAATCTCATCCAGACTCTTGCGAGGAACCTGTTAGTGTGAATGTTTGTTTACAGGAGTGCCAGAAAGGTCAGCTCTCTGCAAAAGCAGCATACCTGTGACTTTCCTTTAAATGAAACCAATCATTCCTTGCAGACTAGGAAAACAATAATATCATCATTCATGACACTTTCACACTGCCTTAGGCAAGTTGCAAAAAGGCATTTGTTTTGAAAGGACATGCCCATGTCTATTTTTTGTCTCTTTATACAGATATTTTCTGGTTCGATTTTACGACGACAGCATAAACACATGAAACAAGCTTCCCTGCACACATTGCCCAGCTTACTGAGAGAGAGGCAACCAATTCGCGACCTGATTGGTCTGTAATTGCAGGGCAGCCAATCGTATGTCAGGCACAGAATCATTCCAGGAACAGGGGGAAAAAAAGAGACAGCTCTATATTTACCCTTTAGGGAGTTTCTAGTGGCTGAGCCACCCGAGCTGTAGCAGATCTCATACTACGGGAATCAGATGTGTTCGGCCAACATGCCTTCTGCTTAAGCGTGTAGGTGGACATAGGATGCAGCATCTAGTCACCCGGAGATGGAAGCTTGTTGACATTTCAGTTTGCCTTCTGTCCTTAATCACTCAGAACCCGGTCTTGCCCTCCTGGTAGAGAGACCACACACCACCACCTTCCCAGGTATCCGACCTGCAGTCATCACTGAAATGATCCAATAGCAGCCTACTATACCCCCCCCCCAACCGAAGCCCTGCCCTGGTTCTGTAACTGTGAGCAGTCCATGAAACCCAGCAGCTGCACCCCGCCCATCAGAATCCCCCTTGCCTACCCCCCTCCACCTTCCCAGTGGCCAGTGAGTGGGTAACCATCCAACTTTCCATAAACATTTCATTACGGGGCAAAAAACTCACATTCTTCCTCTAGCTCCCTCTCTCTTCCAGTATGCCCGTCTCTCTCTCTCTCTCTCCCTCCCCCTTTCTCTCCTTTCTCCCCCCTTTGTCTCTCCTCCTCTCTCATTTAAAGCACTTTTCTACTTTCCACTGTCACTCTCATTCTTGTTCGAACTGCATAGAACACATAAAAAAGAAGCAGCGTGCTTTCACAAAACAGAAACACGTACATACACAGACACAGTTCATCCTGCTCAGGTATCATGATCTTTTACGTGGACAACTGGAGTAAGACAATAAGAAAACTGGTGATAACGTCCAAAACAAGATGATGCACAGCATGAATGCAAACTGACCACAATCCGAATGCAGCCTCTTGGTGACACACAGACCCCCATCAATATCACCGTAGACTGTTAAGTCCTAACAACAACATCCACCACAAAAAAGCACCCCCACCCCACTCAACACACACACTCCCCCAAGAGCAGCAAAAAGCCTGATACTAAATGCTTTACCTCTCCGCTGCAGGATCTGGTAAAAATTACACCCAGCCTTGTATCCCGCTCTTTGAATCTGGGACAACTTTGCCCAAAATGAATGAAAGCTCTGCTGTCCCTCTATGCAGGCAGGTAGATGTGCCAGGGTTACCTGAGGGGGGCGTCCGTGGACCCACCTGGTCAGGGAGGTAGCTCTTTGTGTGCAAAGGCAGCCGCAGGTACAGGGGGTTATATAGACTGAGCGCACCCCGTCACTGGCTGACTGGGAGCCTCTCTGCTGTGACTCAGTGCAGTCTGGGCAGCAGTGTTAGGAGCTGAGCTGTGCTCATATCCTTCCTTCAAAATAAAAGTCCCACCAGCTATACTCTCAGCCTTCACAATAACAGTCCTGTAGAGCAGCCACACAGCCCTGTCTTTCAGTTGACATAAAATGGCAATGAGACTCTTGTTCACGTCACGCCTCACACACACACACCTAGTCTACCTTTACCCTCTGTAATATCTCAGTAGAAACACAAGTTCTACATTTCTGTTTATTTGATGCCTCATATTGATTTGGACTGTTATCTCTCACATGCTTCTATATGTCTTTGTTTACCTCCACTCCACTGCTGCTACCACCAGAACTACTGGCCATCCCTGGGTTAAGAACATCTGACTTATAAGGCTTGTACTTAAAACAAAGCTCCACCAAACCTAATATATTAAAAAAGTTTGAGTTAAATACAATAACAAACGCACACATTACTTTACTCGTGAAAGCATTGCGCAACTTCAGCGGTTCATTGGCATGATAATATACACCATTCACTAAGACAACCATTTGACAAACTGACGCTATATAAGAACTGTATGTATATGTTACCTACAAATTCGACATAACCACAGACTTAGGGAACAGAACGTATTTGTCACATGGAGACTGCCTGTCCTGCCAAACTGTCTACCACTACTAACCATTACTGCCCCACACAGGTAAAACACCGTACCTGCATATTTCATCAAAATTGAATTATGATGGAAATGAGGTCTCTTAGGCTGTTTTATGTCATGAAAAAATATCAGTGTGACTATGCTCGGTTTTGAAGAAAAACGTGTGAAAATGACAGTAAAACCAAAGCAAAGCCCCCTTTTCCAGTTTCAGGGTCAGCTTAATTACTGTGTTTCACCTTTGGAGGGAAGATGACTAACAGTATTAGTATTACCCCCAAACCACTACGTCTATTTATACTGATAATTACTGTCCCTAACACGTGCTACCATTCGTGCTACTAAGAGCAATAATATAACCAGTTCTACAAATGAGGGTCCCATTTAGCACATTAGGGTAGAGTAATGTAGTTTTAGCTACACAGTGCTCGCTTTGGTCGGCCCAGAGTCTGTGTGACAGCTGCACCATTATGGCAACTTACTCACAAACACATGTGTCTGAAATGAGTCTCTTCCCTGTTCCTGAGAGAAAAGAGATCAGAGACCACAGTCTATTACAATTACAAAGAGGATAAGAGGGGCAGGGAGGCCCTGTATCCATGCAGGGTAACAAGGTTTGACAGTGTAATTCAGCTTTTTTTTTGCCACCTGTCAGACCGGGGGAGTAAATAAATAAAGTAAATAAGTAAGTAATCAGCAAATAAATTGCCTGCTTCCCGTTCTGTTTCCCCAGCGCCTATGCTGTGGTGAGTCTTGTGTATTTGCGAGCTGGGCTTCGCGTGCAAAACCTATTTTTAGTTTTTTTTAGTACTGTAGGCTCCCTCAAATCCTGATGTTTCTTTATAAGATGACTAAGAAGCCAGCTATCCAAGAAGCTATGGGGGGGGGGGGGGTTGAGGTTTTTTTTCTTGGAATCCACCCCCTGTGATGTGTGCATGCTGCTGTCATGCTTCAGGGATAAAAACACCAAAACATGTCCACTCTCCTGTAAAGGATCACTGGGAAGGAATTCTACACAGCTATGGTGGGGGCAAGGGGGGGGCTCAGCACTGATCAGATCTTCAAATCACGCAAACTACCGATTATTAAAATTCAGGTCACACTAACCAGTTAAGAGTAACACAGGCACAATCATCCAAACCATGTATCCCCATGAAGACTATGAATAAACCAGAAAAATCCAGACAGCCTTTTTCTTCCATAATGGCAGCAAAATTCCGGATCCTGGTGAGTAACGTGCAGGTAAGACGGATAAAACATACACGACAAATGACTAACCAGCAGCACTCATGGTGGAAAGAGGTGTGGATCAATCCAGATGTAACGTGAGACACATGTGAAGAAGAGAAGAAGAAGAGCAGCAACCGAGATGTATGATTTAAGGCATGTGACAGGCAAATCAGCACGTCAGTGTATTGCAGAGCAGTGATGTCATCAAGCCCTGCCCCCCGACCCACACCGACATTTACCATCTGTGTGAGTACAGATGATCATCTACAGACCTAACCTCATCACTTTTTGTCCTAATTTAAAACTAAAAACTAATCTCTGATAATCTGTTTCATGATATCCCAGAAATCATCATCCATCTCGAAAGATTCCAGAGCAAGATTAAAATCACACTAATGTGCAATTCCGATGCCATTGCCAGAAAGTTCTTGATGTGAATTTGGGCTATTTCAATCATGTCCATTAAAATGAGGAGCCCCCCCCGCTGCCACCGCAAAGTGAACATGATCATAAACACTCACCCAGGATGGAGAAACAGGGGGTTGACATGTTTTACAATTCAAGATAAAACTGGTTTATCTTGTTTTGGTTAATTGCGCGGTGGTTTGCACCGCCCCCCCCCCCCCCCCCCCGCCACCGTCAGCAACTTCTTAACAAACACAGGAAACTTTTTGTGGGTCTTTTGTAAAGCGATGGTGCTCTGCTGAGGTTTGTGGGCGTGACCAGCTGCCAATTACCGGTATTGGATGGTAAACGCCCCTCTCACTCCACACACTGTGAAGGTATTCTTTTTGTTTTATGAAGATCCTAAAGCCAGCTCCTCCCCCATTTCCTTATATGGATAGATGCTTTCCAGCTTCGTCTAAAGGAGTTTCCCTGGAACCCCGCAAGCCTGAGTTTTAGGTCACCCACAGCTCCCTGTCATCTTCTAGGTTAAGCCTGTGCCCCTGCACGTCCTCTTTAAGACCCGCCCATATATAACTCCTTAGCTCACTTAGTTGATATGGTTTGTATTCTCTCTTTCACTCAGTTCTTTTAAGGCTCAGCAGGAAGTGAGTGTGCAATTTGTCCAGTGGCCACACGTATCCCACCGTGAGCTGTCTTTTTCTGAGAACTCTCCTCGTCCCCCCACAGCGGAAGCCAGTAGTATTTCCCATCTCTTCTCCCTCAGTTCAAAAGGCCTCTTACAGAGGATAGACATGTGTGTGTTTGCATGTGTGTGTGGCCCCAGAAGAGAGGCAACATAATGAGCCTGCTGGACTGACACCCCTGCCACGCCCCCTGAAATGGTCGGTCCTGGCAGCTGCAGTAAACACAGAGAGGTGCACGCTGCCCTCAGAACATTCCACACTGGTGATCTGGGGACCATTATGTAAATGCAGGTTTCCGTAAATAACAGATGGTCTCAAGCATTATTTATGTCCCTCAAAATGTATGATTTGGGGAAATTAGTGGTTTAGAACTTAAATTTGTGACTGGATCCCTATTTTAATCCGAAGAGGGACAAAGGTTTTGTAATCTTATCGTAGATGCTTAACCTAAACTTGTGAAGTTTAAATAATTAACGTTAAATGGGTAATGCTGATTTGCATAATTCTTCCTTCAGGCAATGGCATCTCTCCAGTGTTAACACTCACTTCATGTCAGCGTCCATCAAGTATCAGCATCTATCCAGTGTTAGCTAGCATTCTTCGCTAACACCCAACTAGTACTAACGTCTATCTAGTGATAGCATTTATGCGGTGGTAGCTCCCATCAAGGTTAGCCTTTATGCAATGTTAGGAATCATCCAGTGCAAGCACTCCGGTGCTATAACCCATCAAACACTTGGGCCTGTTCAGCATTAGTGCTTCGTCAGTGATAGCCCCCATCGATGGTTAACCACCATGTCCTACACTGGTGACTATGCCCCACTAGCATCCCATGCCAACACCACAGGAATGTGCCCCCCAGTCAAAACATATGTAGCACTCCCGCTCGGATGTGCTCATTACTGCACCGTTACTGCGTTTCCAGGTCACACCTCATAAACCTGAGCTCCCGTACCATTCCTCACTGACTCACAAGGAAGTTATGCAAGATGAACTGGCAGCCATATGAGCCAGGAGAGTGTCTACGCTACACTGCCTGGAACTTACAACCTCCAAGGCGTCAACAGTGACCATCACGTCCTCTTAAAAAATTCTGTCTGAACTTCTTTCTTACGTGGTTTCTCAAACCAGTGTCCAATCCTGCCTTTTCTTGTTTCAATGCCAAAACTCTGCGCATTATATTGGCAGGTGACCCAAATTCTGGTGGTGTCCATTTGCCAGCAAATGCCTACCTCCCTCCCAGCTTCCTGCTGATCCGAGAGAGACAATACCAGACCGGAAGATGACCAAAGCTTAAAAGGTTATGTGTCTGGATCACACACAAGGCTTCTTGCAATGCAGATCCAGCCTGGCGCGACTGCCATGCCTTAGTGATGACGCGATTTATTCGAGGGATTCCCCATGACCCTCGTTCAGGTCATCACCACAGCAACAGCCAGCAACTGGAGCCATCGAAAAATCCAGCTTCATCCACTTTAGTCACAGTGAAATCTCCTGGTGTGGGAGACATGAGAAGAATATCCTCCTGAGACCCCACCCATTCATTTATGTCCATTGTAGTGGACATTTTATTCTTGCATCTCTCTTATCACTGATGTTAGGAAACATATTTATTCCTGTTGTACACTAAAGAGGAAATGCTGTGAAATTAAAAATAAAAATACATTTGAAAAAATCTAAATTGTAAGATGTCTTATTTCCTCCAAAGACAAATAACCTACAATTGAAGGACACTTTTTTCCTTGGGTCTCAGGAGGATATAAAACAAACTAATTTCCTGGTGAGCATTTTTGTACGTGTATGTTAATCATATGTTTGTGTCACTCTCTGCAAAATTCCGTAAAATAAAATGTGAAGAACAAGCATGCAGATCTCTTCTTATTAATCATTTAACTGAGCTGTTGATATGACAGACATTGTAAGGTTGTCAGAAACAGGAAAACCACCCAGCCAGAGAGAACAGCACATTCCCATAGAAGCGTTGTACAAACACGTTATGACGTCTACTGTGTCTCCGCTGGCATGGGAGTGAGCCTGGCTTCAGCCTCCCTGCCCTGTGCTACATTTCCTGAGGTCAGAGGTCACAGGCAGCCAAACTAACACCCACAACTGCGGGATTTTCAACACATCTGAAGGAGAGCTCAACTTCGTACCGAACTATAGTGTGGCGTTCAGCACATAAACCATGACAAAGTCAATTTTCAGGTCATGGGGAAACCAATGGTTAGGAGCAATTTGAAATCAATAAAATTATTTCCAGAACTATCAAAATAAAAGTACACAGAGAAAGTACACATGAAATCATAATTAGATATAGATCAGTCAAACCAATCCTTTAAGTCAAACACACACTCACATTGTACACACACAAATATGCGCATAGAACACTGATACAGATTACTCAAAGACACATCATACTACTGATTACTCTGCTATATTTCCAGATTACTCAAACACACACCATACTGCTGATGATTCAAACACACACACACACACACACACACACTACTACCACTGGGACTTTGATTGGATGATCAAAGTTTGTGATTCTGGGTCTCCCGGATGAGCGACTGGGTCATGGCAGTAACCATGACTATGAGGCTGTCTGGCAGTCACTGGTGGCTCAAAAGTACACAGACACAAGAGACAGGGAGCACAGATTTCAGCCGAGGAGCTGCTGGTCACCGTGCCTGTCTATGCATATTAACAGTATTGTAATTGGCATTGGTTGTCTTTCTTTATACCTAAATAAAAATCTACATATTCTGATGAATCAGAATCCCCATAGGTTCGTTAGAGGTTGGCAGAGCAGAGGATTATGGGAAATTAAGGTAGGCTTAGAGGCGATCAAAAACCAATGAAAGCAGCCATTCAAATATCAATTGTGTGGAGTCATCGTCCCTGAATGGGTGGAGTGATTTCAGCTGAAGGTTCCAAATGAGTGCAGAGTGCTGGTTTGGGAGCTGGGTGGGGGGAGGGGGTAGTTTTATAGGGTGTGACATTTTTGGCCCAATCTATGAGCTGCCATCACCCTCAGGAAGGACCATCTGACTGAAATAATACAGTCACAGAATAATATGAAGTCCTCTGTTGTACAGCTACTGTAGTCAGCCGGTGACACACATACACAAGCACACAATGGCCACAGTACCCAGCATAGGATGGCACTCTATTGGAACAAGGCTGGGGTGCCCTGACGGGCCAGAGGGAGGCAGTTCTACAGCTGCTGGGTGAAACGGGGGCTTCCAAAACATCACTACAGAGCCGCCATATTTCCCCACAATGCAATCAAAAAACTAAAATAGCCAAAAGTCTTGTATTTTGTTTAGTTACTTATAGTTAATATTAGGGCTGAGTAGGGCTTAAGGTTGTCAGGGTTGGGATTAGGGTAATGGCCACAGAATTGAATGAAGAGTCCCCATAAAGATATGAATACACAGCCTGTATGATTTGGCAGGCTTTATGACCCAGGAGGAAGGCTTTGCCGAGAATCCAGATCATAAATCTTGCCTAACGCCTTGGTGACCTCACACCTAGACGGTAAGTTAGCAGGTCCGACAGGAGCACGGGGTCAGGATTTACAGCAGCTGCATGTGTACTGGCCTCATAAGTGCAGCGCGAGCGGGTATACCTCCGCGAGAGTGTGTGTGTGTGTGAAATGAAACCATATTCTTAGCAATACTCTAGTAGGTAGAGTGACCTACTGTATACTGATTATTAATACAATAACATGGCCCTTTGTGGGATCAAACCTAAGGTGTGTGGATATCACTCGGCCCACTGGGCCACCTGCAGTCATTTTTTTGAATATTATTTTGTTGCTAGACTGGCACTTCCATTCAACTCCAAAAGCAGCAAATTCCCACTTTTCTCCCACCTCTCACCCATAGAATCTGAGCATTCCCCCCCCCCCCACCCCCACCCCCCATAAAACAATGACCTGCCTCCTACCCACAGAAGCTGAACAATCCACTAAAAGCAGCCACCAACATCCCTCTAAACCACTCCTGAGTAAAGCTTGAGGCCTAACCTGAATGTCGGTAGATCAGAGCCTGCAGCAGAATCCTCCTCCCTGATGATAGGCTGCATCTCCAGGAGCAGAAAGCCCATACCTCACCTGCTTATCCAGTACAGGCTTTAGCCCATTACTTACTGTGGGCATGTGTGCCCTGCTTTGCAATGGCATCTGATGGCATCTCTTCCAGGGTGTTCCCCTGCCTTGAGCCCAGAATGTGCTTTTCATTAACCTGCCGCACTATTTTATTATAAATGATGCCCAACTAGGGCACCGGTAAAGATACTATAAGAGACCATTCAGTAACACGATCAAAACACCTCAGAATGACTCTACTGCTGCTTCAGGGTAACGTCACAGAATGACTCTAGAACAGCTTCAGAGGAACCATCAGCAGCTTCAGAGAGACATAGAGCAGCTTTAGGATGACACTACAGCAGCTTCACAGAGAGACCCCATGGCTCCTGTTACTGACCCTGAAACCACTTCAGCCAAGACAGCAGCTCATTTTTTCCACCTTGATTGGGGCCAGAATTGTTTAGCACTGTTTAGCAAACGACTTAATTGTTTATTCAATGGGCCTTATATTACGTCAACTGTATCCAGAAACAAGGACTTTTTTAAGACCAGAGGTCGTAAAAAGTCAGAGTGCACTGTGAAAGCCCTCTATCTCTGCTCAGGAACTTAAAGTCAGGCTATCTGTGGAACATACAGGGATCACGCACAGTATACCGCCATCCTCACACTGAGGTCAGAGGTCAAGTCTGTCCAGTGGGCACTGCCATGTTAGCTCCCAGGCAGCCAGGCCAACGGGGGAAACAGAGGAGGAGCTAAACTCCAACGATGAGCTACGAAGGACCCCCCAGTCAATGAGGCAGCCATCAATGAGTAATAGAAGACAGATGGAGTGTGTATGTGTCTGTGTATGTGTGTGTCTGTGTGTGTCTGTGTATGTGTGTGTGTGTATGTGTGTGTGTGTGTGTGTGTGTCTGTGTGTGTGTGTGTGTGGGGGGGGGGGGTCTACTATACATTACATTTTGGGGACCAAATGTTCCCAGTGTTTCCATTTTACCAGTCCCTACAAGGGGAAATTCAATTTTATAAAAATATGTGACTGCAACCAAAAAACAAAAAATGCCTGAAATCTTTCATTTTGTTTGGTTACTTGTGGTTAACATTAGGGCTGGGTGGGGGCTAAGGTTGTCATTGCTGGGATTAGGGTTTTGCCCATAGAAATGAATGGATGGATGGTCCTCACAAAGATATGAATACAGCTCAGTGTGTGTGTGTGTTTTTGTGTGTCTTATCTGAGCACTTTTTGAACATTCTAACCACTTTGTGTTAGTTGGTTTGCTCACTTGTCCTTTTCGAGTGGAGATTAATGAGATGCCAAAGTGCTATCAGAGAACACAATCAACACAGCTCCCCCCCCCCCCCCCCCAACAGGCACATGTGACAAATGGACACTTCCTGTGTCTTCATTCTGCTCTGGGTGGGTGTTTCCTGCATTCCTCCACATCTGGGGATGGATTGACCACCCACACATGCTCACTGAAGATTCACAGCTGATACCAAACACAGTTCGCACTCTGTGTTGACAGCTGAACGGACTGCACATGCCGTAGGGTGATTATGTGTCCTAGATGTTATAGTAGTTACCCTAGACTGTGAGCTAATATGTTTGATGAAAGGACACTGTGTGCTAAATGGCCAACAAGACATATATCCTAGGTTGCAGTTCTCACCCCAGCCTGAGAATACACTTTCATGAGACTACAGGCATGAAGTAGGGGAAATGTTTGTGCCCTTTTCTGGGTGGGGGGTATACTCACAGCTTGGGTTTGGGCTTTATAGGCAAAGGCAGGTCATTTTTCCCTGGGAAAGGCAGTGACAAGGGTGAAGTCTCACTGGAAGTCATCAGGGGCGTGGCCTCTTGATTGGGCATGGCCTCCTCATAGGGCGGGGGCTCATCCTCTGTTGTTGCAGGGGCCTGTGTGCTGGGCCAGATCTCCAGTTCATTGACGTGAAAAGTATCCGCATTGGCCACCTTTGGTGGGAGCTCCAGCTGGCTGATTTCAATGGGTGGTGGCGGCGGGGGAGGGAAGGACTGCGGGTCCTCCAATGTGTCCACGCCTGCAGGGCTACCATTGGTGGCCGATTCCTCATTGGCTGGATTATTGGGGAGAAACAGGTTGTCATTGGCCGGTTCTTGTGAGGAAGTGGTCTGATTGGTTAGCTATCATGAGGAGGAGGAGCCTGGCTCACCTGGCTGCACAGTTAGCTGGGCAGTGCTGCTGGAGGTGCCGAAGCGATTGGTCGCGGTGCACTGGAATTGCCCAGCGTCCTCTGGGAACGTCTCAGCTATGACCAGAGTGCAGATCTCCTCTGGGAGACAGAGAGCACGTCTCAGAACATCTCAGAACTCCACCATGGTTGCTGTTTTGTTTTCCGACAACAGTCCCCCTCCTCTCCCTAGCCACTTAAACCAGGGGCACACATAATCCAAATGCCCCAATTATAAAAGCAGCCCCCACATACTTAGCATTGAAAAGGGCTTCAGCTAGGAGCCTCTCACAGGCTGGGCAAACCACAACTAGCACTAGAGCACAAGTAGGGCCTTATCAACTACCAACACGAATGGGCCCACAGACCGACCGTTCTCTAAGCTAGGAGGGATTCTGTTTTGAACCCACCCCCCTCCCAGGCCGTTGTGTAGGGAGACATGTTCTCGTGGCCCAAACAAGTTTCCCTGTTCTAGAATCGGCACTAATGCTAAATGATCGTATTCCCCTCCAGATGCCCCAGGCTCGGATCACGTCCCGCCACTCAGCCAACTCGGCTCGAGTCTGCAGGGGCTGCCAGTTCTTAACCCTTTCCAGGCAGCAACGGTTTTCTGAAGCGGTTGGAATGCGGCGACATCCCATAAAACAGTGGTTCAGGATCCATATTTCCCCTTGGTCATTAAGTCATGACCCAAAGTTTTTTAATTTCGAGCCAAGTTTCACAAAATATCGTTTAGTAACTGCAGCATCATGCCTTCATACACTGTCAAAAATTGTTCTAAATAATTTTGGCAACCTACCAGTTGAGAAACACTGGCATAAAACAGGCAAAGGTATAGACAGGACAGCTGGTATCCAGAACAGGTTTTTTGGGGTGATAAATAGTGACTCTGTGGATTTGAACCGTAGCAGAAACTCATAAATCGCATTTCTTTTGTCTGTTCAAATTAAACACTCATCCTAGCAACTTATGTTTTTGCAACTTTTTCATGGTTTTTTTGCAGCATTCAGGGCGGGGTGAATGACGGGCGGGTCTTACCGGGTTCGGCAGCGGATCGCGGCTCTGATGGTCACATGACAGGGGGAAAAAAAGGCAGTGAGGTAGAAGCTCCCTTCAAAGTCATTAAAATAGTCAAAAGTCATAGGGGGCTCAGCAGTATGCACTCTGTATTAAACAATGTCATCAAAACAGCCAGACAACATCATTAGTATTCACTTCCACAGTCATGGCTGTCTATCTTTATCTGAGCTTTTGAGATTTTATAACATGGTTCAGTAACTTTGTAAGCAGAGTATCATTTCAGTAAAGTTATGTAATGCATTATACAACACTGTCATCAACCCATGACCCCCAACACCCCCGCAGTTCCACAGCCCTCACTTTTTTGCAAGATGCGGAAGTCCGGTGAGTCCTGGATCTGCTGGCCTTGGCGGACCCAGTGGACCTGCAGGGGTGGGGCGCCCCGGACCCGGCACTCCAGAACCACCACCTGGCCCTCCTGGGCCTGTGTGTCCTGCAGCGGCTGCAGAGACGCGGGGGCAGGGAGGGTGGGGGGGGGGGGTTAGGCAGGCTGCACACACCGACCCTCACACTGTAACTGCTGTTCAGGGTTTCAGCTTCAGAGGAATGAAGCACAACAACAGGGGAATCATTTGGACAAAATGGCCGCCAGTCAGACTTGGGACCAAACTCTGCCTGTCCACTAACAGAAGCTTCTCTCTCTTCAGACAAAAACAACAGTGAATCTCTACAGAAGAAGAAAGGTTACCCCCCACTATGATCTACTCTGTCCCAAAGCTGTCCTCCTGGTCAACAGGCAACTTAGTCAATTTAATAAAGTAGTCATAATTAATAAATCAATGAAGTGAATCTCCCTCCTTCCCTCCCTCTCCACCTCGAGCTCACCGGATGGAGGTCTCCTCCAGGTCTTCACTTAGTGTTTCTTATCTGTCATCTACATTTTTGCATGTATTTAAGGTTACATTTATCAGCATTGACCTTTTCTATTTGTCACATTCATCTCTTTATCTGCTGTGTTGATGTCACCTTTGGCCACATTGTGTCACTTTAGCAATGATTTAGGTGTCTGGGGCCAAAATACCGCACCTATCCGATACTGTGCCCGGCCGTCAAAGTAAGACGAATGGGGCTTAAAACGCACCTTGGTAAAGACTGGGGGGGTCACTTCTGCTCCCAGGGCTCCTACAGCAAGAGGGCTCTGGACCTGGTGGAGGGGGGGTGGGGTGGCAAAGGAGATCATGAGCAGAGCTGCAGGATCCGCACAGTTCACAGAGCTGGCCAACCTTCATCCTACTGCACTCCCGCCTGATCATGGATCACATCTCAGCATAAACCCGGAGCCCCATGGGCTGCGATAGCAGGGGAGGGCTTGACGATTAAGTGTAATTAAACAAGTGTGTGCATGAGAGTACACGTTTGTTTACATGTGCGATGCTGTTTGGTTTGTTGGTTTGTTTATGTATTGCTATGAAAGGGGTCGGGAGATACCAACCCGCTGCGGAGATGGGGAAATGGACTGAACCAAAGTGGTGCGATGAGGGGACACCTCAGGGCTCTTAGGGGATGCTGAACGGATTGTCAGTGATACCGAAGCGGTCTTCTTTTGGGTCCTGAAACAGACCAGGAACATCAGGAACTGATCCAGAAAGAGAATCATCACAAAGACACTGAAAGAGACTCAGCACACATTTACCAACACTCACCCCAAAAGAGACACGCACACTGACACACAGAGAAAAGACAATAAACCCTGACATTTTGGCAGACCTCACACTGAAATAAACGTCTAAAACCCCCCACTAAACAGACCCAAATACTCAACAGCTTACAACAGACGTCTGCAGAAATGAAATATCACAGGTTAATTGTCAAGTGTGTGATTTCTCCACTTCTGGCCTGTTGGTTGGGAGCTAGGGTCACGGCGACTTCAGTCCATGACGAAAGGAGCATGAACGCATGCAAACACGTCACCAGCAAGCTGCCGACGAGTCTCCCCATTCCTCGGCCGGTCAACTCCCTCATTCCAGACGACTCTTGGGTAATATCTACTAATGGTTCCTTACGACATCATGGGAGGAAGCAGCCATGGTGCCCAACAGCATAAACAGGGACAGGGGAGGCCTGGTCCCTGATCAGCTCGCCCTTTGGGGGAGGCTTGGTGACAGAGTCCCTGGTCATGCTGCTATCAGGGATACTGGCAAGGCAGGTAGGACATGGATTCCATACCCACCACCCAATTCAGCTGGGTCACTCCCACACAGGCTGGCAGCTTCCTTGTCTGCCCCCCCAGAGAGACCTGCATGGCATCTGCCAGAGATATTCTGAAGGGGCCAGATGAACGGGTCCAGGGGTCAGGGGTTGAGCTACAGCACACTCACTGTGACATGGCTCCTGGCTTCGTTTTTGACCCAGCTCCAGGCTTGGCTCTCGACACAAATCCTTCACCTTCAGAGTCAGAGGAAGAAGCCCCTGGAGCAAGATGGGAGAGTGTTGGGGGGGGGTGCAAATTGAAGAGCATTTATCACAGAACCTGTCCCGTCAACATACAAGTCACCTATTATCAAGTTGCACTGGTCTGTGCCAGGCTTTTCCCACAATGCACTGCAGCACAGACACACTGAACAGACTGTGCCCAGAACTATAGCCCATAATGCAATGTCTCCTTTGTTCCCTGCAGGAACGTTGCGTGAGTCCATAGATTAGGCAGTAATGAGAAGCACATGTGGGATTTGGTGTCGGCCGCTTACTCGATCCGACAATACAATATAGCCCATGAGAACAGGCAGTGCTGCTGTCGTTCTTCCACTGTTTACTACAATTCACTGCTTTTTTAAGCATTTGCATGTATACAGATCCAAGTATACACTCAAATTCAACATCAATTCTGCAATCCCATCACGTCATTTCTCTTTCGACAAATAAAAAATATCTCATGTGACACCCTTGAGAGAGACAGTAACCATAACAGTGATTCATTGTCTGTAAAAATAGTGGTAATGCTTTACATTAACTGCACCTTTATAATACATTCATTATGCATTCATTATACATTCATAGAACATTCATAAGCAGCATCTAAGTACACCTTAACATCCTGAACAGCTTTAATATACATCAATAACAAACATTACATGCTGCTTATGAATATTCTATGAATGCCTTATGAAGGTGCAATGAATGTGCTACAGATGCATTATAAAGGCACATATACAGTTAATGTAAAGCGTTACCGTAATAATCATTGTAACAGATAGGAGAGTGACTGTGTATAGGGATAGTGATCCTAACAGATAGTGTCTATGTAGAAATACCGATTGTAATAGAGAGTATGGGATTGCGTGTATAGAAATAGTAATTATAATTATAATGCACATAAATGGTATGCAAGTACCATGAATGAACTAAGCATTAGCTGTATAAACGTTAAAACACACTGTAATTTCTTGCCATGACAGTGCAATTGCATATAATATGCATTTGCACTGTTACGTGCATCCCTGATAACAGAGAGTGAATAGTGATACTTTATTAGTCCCTGTGGGGAAATTCTATCTTCACCTACCCCCCCCCCCAGTCTGCTTGGAACACACAGACAAATTTACAAGTGAAATCAAGGTTGAGGGTTACAGCACAGGGGCAGCCAGCATGCAGCCAGGCCGGGTCTCAAACCAGCGACCTTCTGATCACAGGCTCGGAGGCTTAGCCTCACACCCTGTGCTTCCTGGGATAGGTTCCAGGAAGGATAGGTTCCTGCTCCCACCCTGTACTGCATAAGCGATCATGATTTCTGTAACAGTATGTTGAGCTGCAGTGGGGTGGGTGTTTGGGTCAGGGCCTAATGCTGGCCTAACGATTAGGGAAGCATGCATGTGACTGAAAGTTTGCTGGTTGAATCCCCAACCAGCAAGGTACCGCCCCCAAGCACTGCTCCCCAGGTGCTGAATTAGCCTCCCCCTGCTATGTCATATATGGGTTAAATGCAGAGGACACCTTTCATTGTTGTGTGCTGTGGTGTGTCAGCAATGACAATTAACCACTTTCACTTCACCTACCTTCAATATAAACCTCAGCGGAGGTGTTGTCGGCACCCAGGCAGTTGGATGCCATGCAGGTGTAGCGGCCCGTATCGTCTGCGAAGGCCTCTGTGATCACTAGCGTGTGCCGATCAGCATCATGCGTTATCTGGATGTCGGGGCAGTGGTGCAACTCCCGCCCCTCGCAGAACCACCTGGGGGGGGGGGGGCAGTGAGACTGCCATCAATTACTCTGGATGGGACTAAAGAACGGACTTGACATCTATCGTGTCAGACTCGAGGCGTGCCCCTTTTGGGACAGAACGGATTGTCGGCTTTTCTGACTGGTTTCTTGGCCGTGGGGGAATGCCCTGGCATTCTGCGGACAGGATCTTGTGGGTGCTGGGGGGTTTTGCCTTACAGGGAGGGGCAGAGAATCACGCTGTAGAAGCTATTTGGTTTTTTTAAAAAGGGGGATGAAACTCTTTCCTGTTTTTCCATGCGAGCCGGGTCCCAAATGCCATGGCAACACATCCCAGGCCAGAGAAAAACAACACATCCTGCGGTTCGACAAGTTTCCCTAGACTAGGAGTCTCTGGAAGATCCCAGTCCCAGTCCAACCGGAAGGGTCTGAACAAGCCCAACAGCAGAGTCAGACAGTAAGAACATTGACAGCAAACGCAAGGACACAGTATACATTTGGCTGTGCTGAAACACTGAATAAGCCCACTTTTACCAAATGAGGAAATTCCAAACAATTATCCCTGAAACTTAAACTGCTAAGAGCACAATATGAATGTTTGTTTTGTAGACATAATGACAGTATTTCTGTGCAGACATTACAGCCAGGGCGCTTCTCAGGCCAATACATGTTTTAAGGACTTGGCAGTTACATTTACGGACTCATAGTCTTCAATAATATACTAAAATCAACTACACTCCATTACATAGCACCATAAATGCACTGCAATGTACTTCAGTGTGCTATGGTGGTGGTCATGATCATCATCATCATCATCATCAGCGATCATTCGAAGTAGGACGGCCTTCTTGAGGGGTCCTAATTGTGGGTTTTCAAATGACTAAAGACGCCAGTTTTGGAAGCACTAACTTTCTTGTAGTGTAGGCTTTGATGTGAGGCGCTGGAAGTGGGATGAAACACCTTTTTGGTGAGGACCTGCTCCTTTCTCTGCTGCTGCTCGACTCTGGCAGCCTGTTGGAGATCGTCTTCATGGAATGTGACTGCTTCATGTAAACTTCTTCACCAAACTGTTTCTGATGATGATGATGATGATGATGATGACTATACTACAAGACATTGCAATATGCTCTGCTATACTCTTAACTGAACTCAGGGCCATAGCTAGGATTTTTTAAATACTCAAAAGTGTTAGCCCTACCTAAGTGTGCCCTGTAATGCATCATGGTTATTTGAGTTGCAGAAAAAATACTGAGGACTTGACCTTGGTGTCGTCAATGGTAGGTATGGCCATGACTATGATGCTTAGCTAGATGGTAGTATGATACATGACATTGTACTACACTACACTACAATTGTACAATACATAGCACTATAAACTGCTACATAGTCCTTACTACTACACCACGCTCTGTCCCACACTGTACTAAACAATACTACAATTCACTGCTCTGTGCTATTACACAGCATAAACAGTGGCACACTGTAGTGTGCTACACTGTGCTAAATGGTGTGCACAGGGGTAGGTATGGATATGGAAGGTTAGCGAGCCCTGTCCTGTCCTGTGATTGGCTGCCTGCAGGGCACAAGGTTTCATTACCAGTGCAATGCAGGTCCCATTTCATGGCAGGATATGGCGGTTCTCTGCTTATCCTGAGGTTCTCTTGATGTTGGCATCCCTATGTGAAATGGGCACTGCATCACAGATATACTGAAACACCTCCAGAATCGAGTTCTGCGTCATCCATGCACTGGTAAGCACATATTGACTAATAATACCCAAGAACCAAGTGCTGATGATCACATGACGCACGGGTCCGTGCCCGGTTTTCCCAACCCCTCAATTGTTACAACAAGCTCTTTCAAAAGAAGAAAGAGGTGGAAAAAAAAGTCCCCACGATTCCAGAAACGAATCAGCTCACGCACAGATGGCTACGGGGGACAGCAGCATGATGTGCAAGGAAGTCTGTGATTAAAGCGTGCTGCCTTTTCATCGTCTAATTACGACTGTCAGGCTTCTCACACGATGACAAAGGGAAAGTGCTTTTCACTGATCCTCGCACTTATTCTCTGGGGGGCACTGTAGTTTAAGGATTATCCAGTCTGTTTTTGTCTCTGCTCCACACAGACGTGCTCTCCGCCGTCCTACAAGAGAGCTTCTCACAGCCATCAGTGGTGATGATTAAGGGTTAGCACTTTTAATTAGTTCAGGGGGTCAGGTCAAAGGAAACAGTACGAGACAAGAGTCCGTCTGCCAGATGTTGCCAGCAATGACGAGCCAGATGGGATCACCGGGGCTCCAGGGGTTTGCCAGATGGCTCAGGTGTGAATCACAGGTCTGGGAATTTGCACGCTGAAAGTTGTCGCTGCGGGCGCACGTGCACACTCGCTCACTTACGCACACTCACACATGCAAACGCACACACCGAAGGACTTCCCCCTCCTTTTAACACACCTGATGAATTCTGATTCCACCGTGACAGGACTCCACAGGGTTATTTGCTGTGTTCTGGCAGTTTCTATTTGGGGCATATTTTTAGAAAAGTGTTTTTTTTTCCACTATCTACACAGATGTCATATTGCCTGTCCGCACATCCAAAGTGAAATGAAAATAGGGGTAGATTAGACAGAGAGAATGACAGAGGAGGAAGGGAGAGCTATCAGCCCATGACCGGCTTTGTTCAGACACTGCTTCTTCTCGGGGCAGGGTGGGGGGGGCAGATTCTCCCTGTCCAATTTCTCCCTCCACAGACTAAACGTGAACCTGACCTACAGTCTGGCTCAGAGGGATGCCTCTTAGATGTTAGATGAGACATTCAAAGCCCTGCAGGGAGGCTTCCAGCGGGAGTGCGGAGAAAGAGAGACAGAGCCTGAGTGTTTGAGGCCGTGGGACGGGCCCAGCGCCCGGATCTCTGCGTGTGCGTGTACATGTGTGTACATGATCATGGATCATGCGCACTGGAATCCCGAGTCATAAGAATCCCGACTAATGGAAAACAGCCCCGCTAAGCTAGATACCGGGTACAGGTAGAAGATCGGAGCTAGCTAGTGGCTAGCAGAACATCTCCTAAATAAAGGATGCGTGTGTTTAATGTTTGGTGTAGTGACTATTTGTGGCCAACAGGGGTCCCTCATAAATGCAGGGTTTGAGTGGTAATAAACCCCGTCACTGGGTGTACTCGTCACGTTGCATGAAGTGCAGCAGTGCAGATGTGTGCCTAGATATCATTAGAAGCTGCTTTTGTGTCCTTCTACTGACAACCCCAACCTTCACACCCATGCAGCCCACCTCCATCCAAGCTGCCAGGGGCCCACAGGCTCCCATAGTAAAGCCTCCACCCTCCAGCCTGGGACACCCATCCTGGAGGTTAGGGGGAATGGATGGAGGCATTCCTCGCATTCCCCAGACTGGCTGTTACAGACAGCCCTACACTGATTCATCCGCCAGAGAGCAGGGGGCGGAGGGAAAACACAAAGCCAGAGAGAGGGGCCTGCTGCCTATTAAGAAGCCACTCCACACTGGGATACATGTAATCAGGGGCAGAATGCAGCATGTCGATTCAAGAGAGGGATACAGGACGAGCGCTGGAACCCTTGGATAACATAGATAACTTGAAGCAATTCATTAAAATCGGGCAAAGTATGGGATGGTAAGGTCCCTTGGTGTGAGTGTGTCCCAAAGGCTAAAACATCTGCAAGCTAGCACGTTAGTACAAGTGACTTCAGGTTTTCTAGGTTTGGCTGCAGCTCCATTGCACAGGACGAGGGATGTGCAGTGAGGCCCCGGGGAGCCGCCCTCAGCGGGGAAGAGCCCCCCCTTCCTCCTGCAACCAAACTTCAGAATGGAGGAGGACTTGGCCCCTGAGCCAAATCCGCTACAGCACTTGGCTTTCAGACTCCCGGGCGTCAACCTCTGCTGGTCCTGACGCCCGGCCTCCCACAGCTCTGTGACACCAGGTGACCCCTCAGCCTCACGTGAATTCACTGCCCCTCCCAGGATGATCTAGCTCAGGTCCGATGCTATCCTCTGTTTCTAGTTGTTTCTCCCCCCAACATCTGTTTGTTTATAAGCACTATTTTCAGACAATTTCACCACACAAATAAAGGCCGGATGCAAGAATTGCTTTCTTCAAACACAGCAAAGAGCTCCAAACCCCAGTGATGGAAGCCAAAACCAGACCCAGACGTAAATATTAGTGCATTTCAAGGCTGTCTGACCGAAAACCCTAAAGAGGCGGCTGAACAGAGCCATTCCAGCGACAGTTAACAGATCAGGGAAACAAGAGAACCCAAATCAAAGCGGGACAGAGAGAATCACAGCCAAGGCTCCATCCAGATACAAAAAAAAGAACCAGACCGAGAAGCAGAAGTATGTCTAGATATAGGAATAGAACCAGAACAGGCATTTCCAGAATCAAAGGCTGAGCTAGAGCCACTAGCATAACCTAAATCAGCCAGATCAAGAGTCTGAGTCGAAAGCAGATCCACTGAAATGTGGATAAGCCACAACTCCGATAAACCATGCAATAGGTAGGAGGTGCAAACAGGGGCTTCCCCGAGGCTGAAAACAGCAGCAATTGGCCAACTACACAGACAAGGAAAACCTCCTAATTGGATATTCATTGGCCAATCTTATTTTAAATATAAATGTGGGAAAGGCCAGAAAGAATCACGTAACATTGCACAGGTTTTATTTGGGGTTTCCCTTTTCAGAAGAGGACAAGAGAGGGACGACCAGAAACTCTCCCAAACATAAAACTGGCAAGAAGCTCACAGGGATGTGCTGGATTCTGGGCTGGTGTGAGTCTCAGTGGGTAAAGATGGTGCATCTGTGATCAGAAGGTCGCTGGTTTAAATCCCAGAGCTGATAAAGTGATGTCACTGTTGGGCTCCTGAGCAAGGCCCTTAACTCCCAGTTGCTCCAGGGACTGTATATTGCTTTGGATAGAAGTGTCTGCTACATTAAAAAATGTAATTGTTGGCTATACAAAGACTGAAGACAGCTATACTTAGGGACAGGTGGAACAGATTGATACAAAGAGCTACAGTCACCATAATTAAATATGAAAGATCTCTCTGATTACAAAAGCACCACAGCAAAGATTGTAACAGGATTACTGTAAAACTGCAGCTCACGAATGTCTTAATCCCTTGAGAGAAACAGCATGTGAATGTGGAATGAGCCAATGGGCTGCTATCACTCAAAAAGAGCTCAGCTGGCACGTGTTTGATGAGAGCCGTGCCACAATTCGCCGCAAGTCAAAAACCACACGGACCCTGGTTTTTTTATGTCTTCTGTTGAATGTCAGACTTAAAAACTTGGAGGCTTTTCCTTAAACGCATTCCAAAAACCTCTCTTTTTCCTCCCTCTCCTCAATGGCCTATCCCAGTTTCCAGCCAAGCAAGACAAAAAATATCAGTTGCTAAAATTCAGAAGGACTTAAAAGGACTCTAACTGCCAGAGTTCTGCCATTGACAGTCTTATGGGGGCGGTACTGAGGACGTGTGTGTTGGCCCATTTTAATTCTTATATCCTGCAGAGAAACGCGTGAAAAATTATGAACAAAATGAACAGTGAGCATCCACAGACGAACAAGCAAATAAGGCTCTTCACAGCAGCAACAAACAAATGCAAAACAAACGTCTCCAAAGCAATGAGCAAAGCAAACTGAAAGGTTGCTCTGTTGTTCCTGGCCAGCTCAACTTGCCTCCTGGAGATGGGACACTTAAGGAGGAGATGGATTTTTGTGATAACCCTGGGGCAGAACAGAATAAAAGTGGCCAAATGGAGAGGAGCGCATCTCGGGCTGCCAGACTCATAAAAGGCTGTTAATCGGTCTTATTTAGAGCAATTACCTGTGTTTAAAACATAGCGTTTATCAAAATGAATGGCCAGACGAGGCAATTACTGCATGAGCCAAACAGATAGAAGTCAGCTAGGGAGTGTTTATTCTCTGCAAGCCATCAAGAGCTGCCCCGAGGCTCAGGAGATGCTGAAATTGGTGTCCACAGCACAGGACGTGGCCAGGGTCTTGGGGTCAGCCAAATGAGGCTGTAACAGTGAGGTGGGGCTGAGGGGTGGAGCAATGTGACATCAGAGACATGGAACCAATCACAGCAAGCATCTGACATGTCATTGACCAGCAGTAGTAACCTGCCTGTGGCTCAGCAGGTTATCGTGCTGTGGCTGTGATTAGAAGGTTGCTGGTTCGAATCCCAGGGTCAGCATGGAGATTTTAATGTTAGACCCCTGAGCATGACCCTTAACTCTTAATAGCTTAATAGCTGCGTGTGTTAAAGCTCAGAGTGGCTCAACTTGGGATACCCCCGAAAAGTGAAATTCCCTACGGAGATGTGACTGAAGGCCAGAGTAAGGACAGGAGGTGGTCTGATGGGAGGGAGGAAGTGGGGGGGCCTGGCTGGCTGATGTGAGCTGTCCTCTCCGGAGCCCAAAAATCACATGTGCCAAAACAGTCGTGTGCCACAGCTCACTGACAAATGAAAGCATGCCCTGCCTCCAGGGAACCTAAGCCTGCAGTTTGGGGCGGGAGGGGTTCATGCTTGGTCACTAATGTTACATCAATGGGAAAACATCACATCTTCATGGACTGAAACTGGAGTTGGGGTCAACGGAAAGACTACCCTCTAGAGTCTAGAGCAATTGTTTCCAGAAAGGGCCATTGCGCATGTGGGCTTTTGCTGCAACTCCCTAATTAGATTATTAATTAGAGGATTGATTGGCTGAAGAGTCGTCACGCCTGGGTTTGAACAGCTGACCTAAAGGTTACCCCAAAACTTGCTTACACAGCGGCTCTTTGTGGTAAAGACTGCCCACCCCAGCTCTAGAGGTTTGTTCCTGAAATGCTGTAAAACGGACTCAAACTCTGAGGTCACTGAGGTCGCGATCCCATCTCCTTTACAGACTGAGCCGGTCCTGAGGTTTCCTCTGCTCCGCCTGGGTCACTCCGGGTTCCAGGGATTCTGATTTGCGGCCCAACCGCCGACACTGTTCTTCCGCGGCACCTCTAATTGGACCTGGCCTCCAAAGACCTGCTGGCTTAAATGCACTGCTTTTGAGAAAAGCACATCTCTGCTTTTATGTTCCTAATTACAAACCCCACTCTGGCCTACATTTTAAACAAACGGCCTCTCGTGACCTCTTGTAAAAATGGAAGCTGAAAAAAATATGTATGAGAGGAGCCGATCGTGTGGCGACGGGACACAGAAAGTAGCAATCTGAGGAAGCAAGTCAGAATAAGAGCCAATCAGTGGCGACGGGACACAGAAAGTAGCAATCTGAGGAAGCATGTCAGAATAAGAGCCAATCAGAGGCGACGGGACACCGAAAGTAGCAATAGGAGACAATGTGCCAGAGTAAGACCCAATCAGAGTTGACAGGACAATGAAAGTAGAAATCTGAGATGTGTCATAATAAGAGCCAATCGGTGGTGACAGGAAACAGCAAATAGTAACCTGAGGTGATTCCACTCAAGGACCGACCGTACAGGTTACTGGCTAGGAGGCCACATCCACCAGCTGGCCACACTCATAGGCATACAAATACGCCCTCACAGCCACACCAATAGTCGTATAGCACACATCAGTGCATAGATATGGGCTACGGTCCACTGAATCCTGCACTGATCCGAATAGGACACTAATGTGAATAATGAACTTGCCGCTGAACAGCCAAGCCACGGTACAGTGCTCCTCTGAACCTTGGCATGTTTGTTTCCCCACTGTTATCTGAAAGCTCACTGGTTAATCTGAAACCTGCTGAACGAACTTTGCCCTCCCCCCCATCACAGCCTGAGCACGTAAACACGGTGGAAATAATACCAGCTAAGTGAAATTAAGGTCATTGGCAAGACCGAGCTTGAATCGTTCACTTAAGTGATCCATTAAGGTCTGTCATTTTACCTTTTGACTCCTATGCAGTAACATTACACAGACCAAATACACAAATCCATAGATTCCCGAAACAGTCTCACACACAGATCCACACACGGGTGTAAATGTCTCCCTGGGTTTGCATCCCAGAAAATGTACCTGATCAGATCACAGGAAACTATCCCCTAGGAGTCTGCCATTGTGCATCACCATCATGCCTCACCTGTAACCGCCCGACCACCTTGCATGACACAACCAGGTTCACACAACTGTACCAGAACCCCCAACAGGGTTTCAGACAAACCAGGTGCTATTGATTTAATAAGCTAACCAATCAAATGACAGTGCTGGTATGTGGCCCCACCCATATGCCCCACCCCCCTGCCCAGCCAAAGAGAATGCCTGCAGTGGACAGTGAAGGCTCTTACCTGCAGTGAGACCCACAAGCTTCCTAGAGTCACAATGATGGTCTACTTGCCTGGCTGCTGTTTAAGCGTTGGCTCACACACTGCCAGGGAAGGACCAAGGAGAGAGGGAGAGAGAGAGAGAGAGAGAGAGAGAGAAACAAGACAACGAGAGAGAGAGAGAGAGAGAGAGGGTGCCAAAGAACAACAGTTGCCAAATTCCACACAAGCAGGCAAGCAGAGAGGCAGTTTAACAAAGAGAGTAAGGGTCTTCTTCCTGGGGGGTGACAAGGTTTGGCTTATGTGGGGACAAGACTTTTAATATGTCAACGCCTCACCCACCCAAAACAAGTGTTCAGGTGGGGAGGGGTGGATAACTGGAAAAATAAATGTGCTACGTGTGAGAGAAAGCAGCTGGAGAGGAGTTCACCACACAAACGCTCCCGTGTGACCATCGCCATCCCTTACTAAAGGTCGACAGCCTCACCAGTAAGCAAAACCTTACCCCGGCAGGCCGAGCCTTATCTCACCGAGATCCCCATTGGTGATGCACCAGTGCACGCACACACATCAGGGTTCGAAATAGCCGGCATCTCATCGCAGTTTGCGATGTAAAAACACCCGCCGGCGAAACAATCGCCTAATTCCCATTAAAATGATTTGCAGCCATTGCTAATCAATATCCAGTTTTTAATTTTATTAGAATTTTAATCATAAAAGTGAAAAAATCCAGCCCCAATCCCCCGATACTCGCTGGCAGCGCTATTGACGATCTTGTCCAAATAACCGCGCTGCCAAATTAGTTTTTCAGGCTTACACTAGGGCCATATATTCAATTCATTTTCAAGTTTGTGGATGGCGCTCTACTCGCTATTCTCAGTCGGGGTACTTCGTTGCATGATCGTTCGTAGCTCTTCGGCACTAAACCAGTGCTTTTTAGCAAGAAAAACCGAAGACCCAAAGCAAAACAAAGGGCACCAGCACCAGCATCAACTTCAGCAGATGCTTCAGCTGCTGATGATGATGATGTAACTGAGGTGTTCCAGTATAAGAAACAAAAGGTCTAAAAAAAAACTGCACACTCAGGCAGTTGTTGCTATCCCTATAAAGGAGCTGCCAATCTCTTTTTTAATTAAAATACATCAAATATTTTTTTTTATTTACTAGTTCAAAAATCATGTTAGTTCTGTCTTGTTGTGTTGACTGCAGTAATTATATTCATAAAACAAAAAAAAATAAAGATAAAGAAATGTTTAATTTGAAGTTTTTATTCTTTATTCATAAAAGTCACTATCTAGAGCATTACATTTTAAAAAGTTCTGAAACTGAACAACAAAGTGTTATCATTAATTCATTTTAATACAAAAAAAATTAAACGTGTGTGAGTACTTTACGACGCTCATGTAGTAGTTAGTGCTTCCGATGGTCATTTTTAAAACTTGCTAATCAAATTTCAAAACTGCTAATCAAATTGCAAATTTTGAAAATTTTGATTAGCAAAACTGCTAATCAAGTTGGAAATCTTATTTGGAACCCTGCACATCGAGTTCCTTATTGCTGAAGCACCGGCGCACGCACACACACATCGAGTTCCTTATTGCTGAAGCACCGGCGTACGCACACACACATCGAGTTTCCCATTGGTGAAGCACTGACACACACACACACACACATACACACATCAAGTCCCCAGTGGTGAAGCACTGACACGCACACAGATGTTTTTAGGCTTAAAAATGACTCGGAGTGCATGGCTGACTGTCACACATGGGGTGCAACCTCAGTGCTGATGGGGAAGTTACACATCTTCTAGGTTCAGTCAAATCTCTACATGCACCAAGTTGAGAGGACATTGACCCCCGCCCCCCACGCCCTCCATCATCCCTACAGCTCATCCCACGGTCATGAGAGGCAGGATCAGCAGTAATGTGTCTAACAGGACAGCCTCTCTCTCCTGAATGCGAAGCTCAAGCCAGGCCTGGCACCCTGAGGAGAAATCCAGCACAGGACCGATCAGGTGACCACCTTCGTTCTCCAGCTCTGTAACCCATCATTCCACGATGACAACTAGCTGTTACGGCGGCCAGCGAAGACATCTGGAAGGTCTCACCGCATGGCCACATGACGTGACAGTTTCAAGTCACCGGGGAAGGTGAACGACACGGACAACCATTGACTGTGAGCAGTACTGGAACCTTCATATTTGAAAGGGCTGCGTGGAAGGTGCTTGGACGTCAGATGGTGGAAAAATGGCAGCGCATACAACGGTGAAGGAACTAATTAGAGTGGTGATTAAAGAGAGCAGCACATGCACCAGTGAAGGCCTTAATTCAATACCATGCTAATTAAATACAGCTATAACTCGATATCGGCAGTAACCTTTGGCTGGGACCGGTAAAAAAGCTATAGCAGGCTAAAACACAAAGGAGTAGTGGTCTTCCTCCTAAACGATCATTCTCCGAACAGAACTTGACCACTGCTGTCTGGACTAGAAATCTGGTGTTGCCATTATATCCAGACAGACTGGGGGAGGGGCATGGGGCTTTTTTGACTGTAGTCACTGAGAACATGATCCCATCATAAAGCTAAACCTTACATTCATAGGTTACCTGGTCAGATGGGTGTGCATAACCAGCCCCATAACATGATACACGTTCTCCTGTTCTGAAAGCTATGGGTGTAACTGACTGTCTACTTTCTGACTATGAGTAATTTGGCTGCGGCTCGGGTGGCCAATTAGCATTAGCAATCTTCGGCTCATCGTGGTCAATCCTCTGTTGCCTCCTGTGTACTTCAAACTGATTCTCATGGGCTGTGAAACTTGTCTTTGCATTGTTTACGTCGTCACGCACTCCAAGACAGCCATGTTGGAAATGTGCTGCATAAAAATGCAGAACCTTGCTTCCTAAACCAATACATACACCTGTGTACAACATGCACCTGATGTTTTAAGCACAGTACTAGTCAAAAGTTTGCACACACCTACTTTTAATGTATTTATCTCTATTTTAGTTATGTTATTCACTTTACGGTAAAATGCCTTAAGGAATATGAAGCAATACATATCAAATATTGCAACAACAAAAGAATTGTTCAACATCTCAATATTTTCTCAGGTTTTATACTCTTCACAATAGCTCCCTGTGACTTCAGTGACAGCATTACAGACTCTTGGCATTCTTTCAACCAGCTTCCAGATGTAGCCACCTGGGATGCTTCTCCAACAGTTTCTCAAGGAGTTTCCACAAGTTCTGAGCACAAGGTGGCTACACTACTCTTACTCTTTGATCCACCTCATCCCAAACCAGCTCTATAGGGTTTAGGTTGGGGAGATTAGGGGGCCAGGTCATCTGTCACAGCACTCCATCACTATCCTTGTTCACAAGATAATACTATATAACCTTGAGGTGTTCTTAGGATCACTATCCTGTTGAAAAACAAATGATTTTCAATAGGTGTGTCCTGACGTTTCACTGGTACTGTATTTCCATAAATCTGACATGACTGGTTCAGTTTACATGAACCAAGCCGTGTGTGTAAATGTATTAGGATTTGTTAAAAGAATTACTCAATGGCAGTCAGCGATAGTGACGAAAGCAGAAGATCAAATGCAGCCCACTGGCAATTCTCACATCGTCATAAGATGCCCTAAATACGCACATTTACACCTAAACGTCGAAGTGTTAAGAACAGTCCTGTGTGTGCGGTGAGATGATGTCATTATCCATTGTACTTTTACACTTAATTTCCTATCAAGCAGGTTATGATGAGGATTAACGCAGATTAACACGCACACAGAGACCTGTTGACTCACTTGTTTATACCTAAGTAAAAGGAAACCCTATTTGCAGTACCAGGCCCATCTTCTAGAAATTCCTTCCTCTTTTAGCTACTAGAACAATCACTCTGGGTGTGGTTTGACTATGGCATGCCAACCAAGTCTCTGAAGACCAAAGGGGATTACCAGAATGTCTTGGTCACCAAGGGCCACCTTACACACATTGACGCAGATGAGCCAGAAAAGAAACTTGGTGTGGACCTAGTGAGATCCAATGGATTGCTTCTGGAAGGCTAACTCAATGCCCTGGTCCTCCCATGAGTTACATCAGCAGTGCCCTTTTCACCCACAGAATCATGGGGCTTGACCCAAACGTGCGTCAACCCCATTCCAAGCCTGACCATTAAGGAGTTTTCCGCTGAGGGCCCCCACCTCGATTGCCCTTGTGGGAGGGTGTGAGTTTTCTTGACACGGTGTGAGTTTTCCTCGAGGAGGTGGGTGGGTGGGTGAGGGGGGGACACCTACGGTTAAAAGCTCAGCTGTTTCACCCCTGCCTTTAGATACTTCGGATCGTGAGCTGTTCCGGAGAGAAATAGCCAAGTAGGACAGTCTGTTTGCCAGTGACTGTTAATCCACATTATGTCATTTCATCATTTATGAGTACTTTCCAGGAAGATTTCTCCAGTTTCAACCATTCTGGAAAACTGTAACACTTTTTAATGTTCCTGTAAAGAGGTATTAGTATTTTATTTTGAGGAGGGGCCATTAAGTAAAAGTTGACCGAGTGATTGAGTCCATACCTAAGCCTTTGTAATTTAAATATATGAATGTATTCTGAATCTGAACACTCACAAACTTCGAGAACAGCGGCATCCACAGGCTTTGAGAACATCAACACCCATGGGCTTTGAGAACAGCGGCACCCACAGGGGTTCGAGAACAGTAACACCCATGGGCTTTGAGAATAGTGGCACCCACAGGCTTCGAGAACAGCAACAACCCACGGGCTTCGAGAACAGCAACACCCACGGGCTTCGAGAACAGTGACACCCACGGTCTTCAACAACAGCGACACCCACAGGCTTCGAAAAACGCAGCACCCACAGGCTTCAGGACAGCAGCACCCAACAGGCTTCCAGAATAGTGCCCACGGGCTTCTACAATGTCTGTTTCGGTTTATTGTAACAGTTGCTGTTAGCTCCCTAGTATTTACACCAGACCACCCACACTACCCATGGCCTGTTTGTGTGTGAGCATGCCAGTGTATGTGTTTTGACTGTCTTCTGGGAAAGACACATCCCAAAAGGCACAAAATGCTATTTGCTGCGAGGAGTGTTTCACATCAGACAGCTGCACTCAGTTAATTCTGCTTACAGTTCATTTGGAGCATGAGGAGGAGTGACAGTCAACCAGCTGTCAGGTTGCTAAGGGTTACATCACAATGTTGATACACCCGCTTGTAGGCCGAACATGTGCAATGGATTCATGCTTGTGTGCAGTATGGTGAGCGACATGCAAAGATCATTTGGGATTAACCCGGTCCTGATGTGGACGTCAGCTTAGATCAGTCTGTATATCGTTCCGGGAAAAGAACAGAGGATGCCGGAATCGAGAGTGAGCGGATGGCCAAAGGATGACAATGCAAAATCGCAGAATACTTTTGTGACCAGAGAAGACGTGCATGTCGACTGAGAAAACAGATGCTTGATCAGAGGAGAGACGCGCATGGGGATGGCCTAGGCCAGAGCGGGGGTGAAATGCTGACTCTGCTTCAAGTTTCCGCTGAAGTGGCTGGTTGTCACACCCATGGGAGGGAGCAGGTAGACAATGCCTATGAGTAAAAGTGTTATCACTGGGATGCGATGTGCTGGTGCCTGCCTGCGAGTACTGCTGACGTAAAACAGACAGACAGACAGACACGCACACATGGGTGTGTGCCCACACACAAAAGCACACACACACACACACACTGCCAGCTGTCTGTGCCTGTGCCTGTCCTGGATGGATGGAAACACCTTCGGATCATGAGGCCTGGGGACAGCCCTGCATCTCTGTATCTCTGTGTCTGTGTGCCAAGTTTGGCCCATCACTTTTAGTGTTAATGTATCAGTGTCATATAATGCTGCACAATCTCCCCTGGCTGCTCCCCAGAGATTAATCCCTCCTCAAGCAATCAAAGTGTGTTTCTGCCTGCCTGAAAATAATAACCACACTAATACTTCATCTTTCCACCCCCCCACAAGCATCCACCATTTCCCACCCTTCTTTGTTATTAAGCAGAAATGCACATTACATCATGGTTTTATGCGGTCTGCAAAACAAAAACGCACACAAACAAAATCAGCGAAGATTTTTTTAAACATTCACCCAGAGAGATTAAAAGAAATCAGTGAGCCTTAGCTAAACCATGGGCTCTTTTCAGTTCTGCACACCCATCAAACGTAACAAAGAGTGGCCATCAATCCAGAATGCACTATGACATCACAACCATGAGGCGTGATACATGCCCTTTCTCACATAAGAGCAAATATCTGCTCAGAAGCTCTGTGAGTCATTCCAAAACCTCTTGGACACCTTCCTGTTCACACCGAATCCCTAAAAGCCAAGACCAGCCTGCTCCAGAACAACGTTTACCCAGTTGCAGGGGGGAGCTGTCTACCAGACAGAGCAAGATGATCAACTTCCACCTATAGCTATGTGACATTACAAGGAAGCTTCTACTTGTCTCCACAGGGCCTCACAGAAACCACCCCCTCTCTACAGCGCCTCACAGAAACCACGGCCTCTCTAGAGGGCCTCACAGAAGCCACAGCCTCTCTACAGGGCCTCACAGAAACCACCCCCTCTCTACAGGGCCTCACAGAAACCACAGCGTCTCTACAGGGCCTCACAGAAGCCACGGCCTCTCTAGAAGGCCTCACAGAAACCACGCTTTCTCTACAGGACCTCACAGTAACCACGCTTTCTCTACAGGACCTCACAGAAACCACACCGTCTGTCAGGGCCTCACAGAAGCCACGCCTTCTCTACAGGGCCTCACAGAAACCACGCCTTCTCTACAGGGCCTCACAAAAACCACGCCTTCTCTACAGGGCCTCACAGAAGCCACGCCTTCTCTACAGGGCCTCACAGAAGCCACGCCTTCTCTACAGGGCCTCACAGAAGCTACGCCTTCTCTACAGGGCCTCACAGAAGCCACGCCTTCTCTACAGGGCCTCACAGAGGCCACGCTTTCTCTACAGGGCCTCATAGAAGCCACGCCTTCTCTACAGGGCCTCACAGAGACCACGCTTTCTCTACAGGGCCTCACAGAAGCCACGCCTTCTCTACAGGGTCTCACAGAAGCCACGCCTTCTCTACAGGGTCTCACAGAAGCCACGCTTTCTCTACAGGGCCTCACAGAAGCCACGCTTTCTCTACAGGGTCGCACAGAAGACACACCTTCTCTACAAGGCCTCACAGAAGCCACGCTTTCTCTACAGGGTCTCATAGAAGCCACGCATTCTCTACAGGGCCTCATAGAAGCCACGCTTTCTCTACAGGGCCTCATAGAAGCCACGCATTCTCTACAGGGCCTCACAGAAGTCACCCGCTCTTTACAGGGCCTCATAGAAGCCACGCATTCTCTATGAGGGTCTCACAGAAGCATTTTCTGCACCCACTTGTCACTGCTTGTAAAATTATATTACAGGTTCTGCAATGGTTGCTAGTAAAAGCTGACAAAGTGGGAACTGCCAACATACCTTTGGACAAAGTACCAGTTCTGAGTCAGGGAAATCTCTAGAGTACAAAATGCCCTCCGAAAGTCACAGTATATAATAGTGCTTGGTAAGTGACTGAGCCCCACCCCTTATTCTTGTCCTTCATTTTCAAACAAATCAGCAATGAGTCAGCACTCTGTACATTAAATGTATAGCTCACTATTTCATGGGCCATTTCAACCAGCAGCTGGCCCAGTAAATGTTCAGTAAATCACTGCACAGTGCATTCTTTAACTATCACTATGCAGTAAATCAGTGTGCGATCACCGCGTTTTAAATGTACCCAATGACAGAGTAATGACACACGCAGAGGGGGGAATGAGGTATGAGGGGGAGTGGCTGGCGGTGGGGGGGCGCAACACCCCTGGGGACAGTGACCCACTGGCGGACAGCGGATGCCTGGCTACTCCATCACAGCAGAATTTACATTTTTCTGGAATGACAACAAAGAAATGACAGAATAAAAGAAAAGAGAATGCTTTAACGAAAAGGCAGAGATTAGAGGGAAGTAAGTCCAGACAGTAATTAGAGGTTAATGAGGCTTTTGTCTCATGATGTGACAGCCAGCAGAGACATGGCCATGTGGCTAGTCATTGCTCCAGGACTGCAGCGGTGCATTCTGGGAAGTTTGAAGTGCCATTCAAGGGTGAGCATATGGCAGCCCGGCTGGGCCAGTTCATGCAGTTTCACCTAGTCAGTTTATGCCAACAGACATGGTGAAATTTCACTTGTGTGATCCAGGTTGCCTTAACAGCTTAGAGCCTCTGCTCATTTCAGGTGTCAGTGGTTAAAGTTGTTGGACAGTACTGGAGGGTGGGGGTGTCCTACTCAACCATCTCTTGAGTAACATGCTAAATGAAATACAAGCCGATGTTCCTGTAAAGGCATGTTTGGGCAAAGAAACAGCCAAATTTCACACGCCAGGGAAACATTAGGCGTGAAACGTAGGCCAGGCACGGCGCCCCCAGCTGGATTGGAGCCAGAACTGCTCCATCTCCGCTGGGTCTGGCACAGGAATGGAACCAACTGGGAAAATGATCTGGCCCAGTTTGGCTCACTGTGTCTGTCGCCAGTGCTTCGCCTCTCCTCGCGGTTCCCAGCGCTTTTGGCTCACAGTGTCTGTCGCCAGTGCTTCGCCTCTCCTCGTGGTTCCCAGTGCTCATTCTGGGCCATGCAGCCTGGGGCCTTTCAGAATGAGAACCACACCCCCTGCCCCCGCCACACCTTCAGCTTACCCTCTGAGCGCCAGTCGCATGGGACAATACGCAGTCACGTCACCCCTGAAGCCACTGGTGGGCGCCATCACAGGAGTGGAGTGTGGACAGGCGTGGGCACCGACGGCAGCTGGCCCGCCGCCGGCCCGGCAAATAGGGGGGAAAGGCACCAGCACCAGGGTCTAGGCTGGGTGCGAAGGGGCGTATACCAAGCTGCCAGTGGCTGTGACAGATGGCCCCTCCCTCACCTGCTTCTCAACACTCAGGGCATCCGACCCCCTGGCATCTGAATTAATTTTTATTTGTTATTTGCATAAGTTCAAGAACAGGTACATTGGTGTTAGTCTTCACATATCCCATCATGCTCCTTTTTCCGACATACACACACATACAGAGGTGAGAGAGAAGCTCAGGGTCTGACCGCAGGGTTAGCTGTCCCCCCAGTGCCCCTCGAACATTTCTTTTGGGTGTTTAAGGATTTCGTTCAAGGGCCCAATGGAGATGTGGTGCGAGATTCAAACCGGCAACCTTCTGTCCACAGGTGCAGAAGCCTGACCTGGTGAGTCACATACCGGCCCCGAAAACGGAGAGAGAGGAAGGCCTGGAAGCTACCATAGAGGGAACGTGTGCAGCCAGACCACAAAACCCCAACTCCTGGACAGAAGATGTAGAACACATGTATTCACACAAAGCCTGGAGCCAGCCTCGTCAAAAGAGCGTGTAGCAAACATGCTTACACACGCGGGCCAAGACTGAAGCCTGTCCGTGTTGACACGCGAACGTTCACTGGCACACGTGTCCCGGCTGGCTGGCGGATGAAAGTCAGACGTGCGTCTGCACATTGCCATTTTATTAGCTACACGCAGAGCAGACACCTTCGCATGCCGTCGGCCGGCCCTGCCTCTGCGAGCCGCGTCTGGAAACCGTAACTCATCTGGGAAAAGGCTGCCGCTCATTCAGCCCAGAGCGGCAGGCTCGTAAATCTCCACGGCACCTAGGGGGCCTGGGGCTGGTCGTTCCCAAGGCCAGGTGATGCATGAGCGTGTTGTCTGTCACATGATGACGTGTTACCTGTTTGTCACCTGCAGGCTCATCACCAGACGGCTCGAGACTGTCGAGGGAGTAAACTGGACCCCAGATAAGGGCGATGCCAGAACAGGGAAACGTAAAGCGGATATAAGAGCTGAGGATACACAGAAGTAAAAGTTTTGCATATCTGTCGTCGATTACTGGGATGTTAGTGTGTGTCCCGATGTGCTAACCTGTAAATATGGGCACATGTTCACGCATCTGCCCATCAACACATGTTTTAAAGGTCAGACCCATGCCGACCTGCATTAAATGTGGAGGCAGCGCTGGCCCCATCCCAGCGGCCTTTTCGCTTCGTTCCACCACAGCTGATTTGCGGGGCGATGTTTATGCAGGCGTCAATCCCACTATCCCTCTGGTTTCATACTTTAAGCGTGATCCCCAGTGAAAAGCGAGGCAGGAGCTATGAACAATGGAACATCCTTCAGCCAGATGTAAGCCCACATCTCTCACTGTGTCTGTCACTGGCGGCCAGATACCTGTATCTGTACTTGGCTCCCAGGGAGGATGTGCAAATTTTGGGGACAATACTGCCCCCTAGTGTCAAAGTTATGAAGATTACACACGAGAGTTTTTAAAGAAACGGGAAATGCAAAAGTAATACATCTAGACATATGAAAATATGGAAATATAAAGTTTAAGAAAGTGAAGCATACATCACTTTTTATACAATTCAGCAAAGACTTAACAAGGTCCCCATTCTGGATAAAAATACACTTCTGATGTTTGTCAAAAGTAGGATCATAATGCCCCTGGACAGTCCCCACAAACACACCAGAGCCCCCCTGCCTCACTGCGGCCTCCTATGTGGCCCAGAGACCCTTTGAAGCAGATCCAGGAATGTGTGAGTCATTTGTGTACCAAATATCAGCCATACTCTCTGCACATCCCACAGCCCCCCTGTGTCCCCAAACTCGTCTCCCTCCCTGAGCAACACCACTGTTAATGCCCAAAACAGCCAACCAAAGGCCAAAAAAAAAGCGAAGAGTCATGGTTTGCGTGTTGCTAAGCACGCTAGGAAGCTAAACATGGCAAAATCTGCCAATGGCTGGTACCATAAAACAAACCAGATTCTACATGTCTCATGAATGGAAAGTCTGGTCCCAACATCTCGCAAAAAGGTGATATCCAGATTCCCTCCAGCTATGCTAAAGCGCGCAGAGATATTCCCAAAAAGGTGTCGGAGGCTCTGTCTAAATGCAGCCTGCTGTGGAGCATTCCTCAGAGCGCTATTTATACCGCGACCAGAGTGCAACTGCATGGCCACATTCTGTGAGGCAACGCTAACGCTAAACCATCAGCGTCAACACTGAGGAAGCTAACGCTCAGGTATTGCTAAGCTAACCCTAAGCTAATGCTAGCCCATTGATACCTTGGGTTGATGTCATCAACATGTAAAGGATTTCCAAGCTAATGCTAAGACCAAGTTAATTGGTGGCAGTAGCTGGCAGGTGACCAGTGGGAGTCAGTGTGACATCAAAGCCCATCTCACTAAATGGCACGTGCTGTGAGCAAACACCAACTGCACAGCTATATACTACAACATCAGCCTGTTGAGCCATTCTGTGGCTCTATGAGGTATCAGGACATTCCAGCTAGGATCCTAAGTAACAAATAGTGTCTGGCCAGCATCCCCACAACTCCATAAGCCACCAAGATCCCAATGAAACAGCACCCAAAGGGATGCAGCTGTAAAAGCTCTCACATAACTCAAGCTCTAAAACAGGAAGTTCAGTCTTCTGGATTCCATCATCATGACAATGCTATGGGCTCGAACAAACAGAAGCAAAAGACCAAGGGGGGTGTTCCACGAAGCAGGATTTCTTGCTTAGCCAGATAACTTGTTGGATTTAAGGTAGTCTGAGCTAAATGTAAGTGAATGAAAATAAATTCCTTTTAACCCAGACTATCTTAAATCCAACAATTTATCCAGCTAAGCGAAAAATCCTGCTTTGTGGAACACCCCCCAGGTCAACTAGTGCTTCTACTATACTAGACTCATGACTGTTGGCTGCACCTCAGTATTCGGGAATGACCATAAACAGTAGACGTGGTAAAACCATGGTTCTAACTCAGCATACTCTACACTGGCATGACCATAAACAGCAGGTTTCCCCTACCTAACGAGTGGTTGGGGGTTGCCAGTGACCCTGCACTCCAGGCGAATGGGGATCCCCTCCGACACCTCCTGGCTCTTCAATTTCTGTAAGAAATGGGGCGGGGCCTCAGGGATGGTGTCATCACCCTGCTGATCAGTGACCTCACCAGCTTCGACCACAGCTGGCTTGCTTTGCATGGCCCCCCCCTGTTTCTGCAAGGCCCGGTCTCGGGGTGACAGGTACCCACTGTCAGGGGAAGAAGAGTCCTCATTGGCGCTCTGCTCAGCCCGGGCGGGTCGTCTAAAGATTGAGGATAGCTCCTCGATGAAGGTGGCTGAACGGCCACAGATATCACTGAGCTCTGGACCCCCGTGCAGAAGCCGGGGCCGGTCCTGCTTGTACACTGGTGCCATTTTGGGGCCCTTTGAGGTCCCTGAGGTTTGCTGGACACCTGACAGCAGTGCATTCTGGGCCAAGGAGGTGAGAGCTGGGGAGCCATCGTTGATGGGGGGGCTTTTTCTGGGGGCAAAGTCTTTGCTAGGCGTGGAGTCTTCACTGGAGGCTGAGTCCTGAATCAGGGGACAGGTTTGTCCACCAGTGGAGATGTGGTCCTGTGCTTGGAGGGGGATGGGGCCATCTAGAGAGGTGGGGTCATGGGTCTGGTTGGGGGTGGGACCTACAAGGACAGTAGAGTCCTGAGCACTGAGGGGGGGTGGGGAGTTGGTCTCAGACATGGGGCAGCAGAGGGGGGGTTCGGGGCTGGGAGCGTCGTCATCCCCGGTGGAGGAGAAGGCCTCCCACGCCAGATCCAGGCTCCGGTTTATCTCCTCCTGGCTGAGGAAGGCTGACAGCTCTGGGAAGTCACTTTCATCACCACCCTCAAGGACGCCTTCAGCGCTGCCCAGCTCTGCCAGCGAGTCTAGGCTCAGCTGCCCTCCATCCCCCAAGCCCGCATCCTTCAGCACGAGAGAAAGAGGGAGCGTCTGATCACAACTCCCGTCCTGCATCCTAGAAAACAGAAGCAGCACAGCTTATCAAAATGCACACAAAGAGCTAACAATTCCTCACAGACACACGAATTAGTGAGAACAAGACCGACATGCTTACAATCAGAGGATTAGCAACAGAGACACAATGTTAGCACAACCACACACAAAGGACCAACAACAAAAACAATACATGCAGGGCACACAACTGTAACAACAAAACACAGGTGACCAACAGCTACCAACGATGTTAATTCAAATGGCTGTACCCACACACCATCTGGACTAAAAGGAAACATACACACATACAGAGAATTAACATATGCACACTAGAAATACGCACGCAGCATTGAAACAAACACATACATCTGCAATAACAACACTTAACGAGGATTAACATACTGACACATAAAAACAAACAATATTCATGCAGTAAATTAACCTTATAGCCGATAAAATACCCACAAACAGGCAGGATTTAACATGAACAAACAGATACGTAGTTAACAAAGACACACACACAAAGAACTAACACATGACAGAAAGACACACTTAAGGACACAGACACAAACATACGTGTTTGCATGTGCGGAGCGCTGATTCTGAGTGGAGCAGGCTCATTCGAACCCAGGCTCTGTCACTAGTCCTCCAGAGATCTCTCAGCTGCACTTGTGCTAAGACCCACTAGTTTGTTTTACTTTTAAAACAACATCTCTGTATGAAGTAAAGGTCTGAATTATTGACGTGGAAACGCCGGTGGCAGTGGCCCCCACTTGTTGAACAGATGCCAAGCTTTAAGGTTTTGTGACACGTGATGGGCCCCTACACGAGTGGCCCCTGCTAAGTCTCGGAGCCGGTGCTGCTCCCAAGCCGCCTCTGGCATAGCCCACGTTTCACAGATGTTCACGTTATTCCAGTACCACCGAGGCGGGAAGGCAGACTGCTTTTGTAAATAATAGCCTCTTTCTGAGCCAGTACCATAGCAGAGCTAATCAGTCGTACACCATAAGGCTCTGAGACCACTACTATGAACTTCGTTGGAACTTGTATGATCTAACAAAGTTATTCCGTGTTGCACGTATTCCAAGGAAGCCAAACTGTTTACTTTGTGTTTAGCAATATGTTTTATGCGCCATCAACCAAATGTCACCCCCTGTGCCCAACAAATGAACCTTACTCCCCCAGTTAAAAGTACATCCTATCTAGATGAGGTCATCTAGTGAAGCCCTAGTGTAAAAATGAGAATGTCTGAGCTCACCTTGCACTCTTTAAGCGCGCGATTCCTGGCCCCGGAGGTTCCAGTTTAAGAAGAGTAAGGAAGACTCTCTTTCCAGAAGAGTAGCCTTCCAGTAGCCTATGGGCGACACACTCCCGCTCCCAGTTGGCTGTCCCAGCAGCCCCTGTGATTCCCAGCACCCTGGATGGGTGCGCTATATTTGGGGTGCATGCTCATGTTACAGACTGGTGCCTGACACAGGAATGTAGATAGAGGAGACCCAGCTCCTGGGGGGGGGGATAGTGACCGGGGGCCCAGGGTGCGACTGAAGGGGCTAGGATGGGGGGGTGGGGCAGACAGCCAGAAAGATGAGGTGATAGGCCATACGTCCACCGATAACTGTGGATGAGCTAAACTAGCTACACACATTCTCCCCTCCCCCCATTAACTGAGGTAGGCTGAAAGCATCACAAGCATACATTCTATACATGATGTCACATATGGATGAGGGAAACTGGGTGTTTATAGGCAGGCATCTTGCCTGCTTATAATTTATATTTTTTTTAATCTTTTGTCTTTTTGTGACAAACATCGACTATAAATGGTGCGATACTTACCTAATTTTACATTTTAAGAAAACGAGCTATTCTACGTTACACATTGGGACTGAGAGCTGACCTCCAGCAGGGGGCGCCGTGTCCCGGCGGACTCCACAGACTCTGCTGGAATCAAGGGACAAAGAGTAAAGGTCTTTCAGCGGCCTGTTATATATATACTTCCTGCTTGTGAGTGGAAGGATCAATCTATTTATATTCCACAAGATTAACTGCTTTTTCTGTCAGGCTGTTTATTTTTACTTGCTTAGCATTAGCTTAGCTAATCGGACTCGTTTATACACCCGGATATTTTCCCTGAGGAATTCAGGTTAAGTTTCCAGCGTAAAAGGTCCATCCAAGGCTGTCCTAAGGATATGAAATTAGTGTCCAGTGGTCATATACCCCTTTGTACACCTGTTGCCCTAACCATTAACGCTCTGGATATAATTCGGAATTTGGGCAGACTGGGTATATGGTTGCCACAGAGATCATTACTCTTAGACTAGGGCTCGGTGACTAAATCATAAATGTGCACCCTCTTGAATTGAGAGCCCCCATTGTGGTTCTCAACATGTAGTTACTTAAAAGTTAGTTTTTAACCGCTAAAACAAATACTTCACATATTGTTCTTTTGTCAAAATTCTCGATTTCATTATTATCTGTTAACACGATTTAACACGCTACCCATCTAAAAAAGCAAACATAACTCAACCGAAAGACACATCAAACCACTAAGCACACAAAAGAAAAGCAACACCCTCCATTGCTTCGTACAGCTGTCAGCAACAGCTGTCATCCACAATTAGTCCTTTATACCCCCAGGCGATGTGGACATAGCCTTACGGCTTTTCCATTTGATAAGAAAAAAACAGAAGGCTCTTAGGACAAGAAGACGAGGATGCTAATCCTCGCTGTGAATCTACAAAAACGGACCATTCCAAAGGGAAAGTGGAATTTTAGCTAGGGGCCATGGGCGTCGTTATTTCGGATCACTCGGGGTTTTAGCCCGGATGCCAATTATCCTCCTTCAAAAAGGTCAAGCCCCCCAGGTAAACTTGATTTTTAGCCCCAATAGCTAGAAACTCCCCCGTCAGAGGCTACAGCAAGCGTTCCTTGTTCTCATGCCAACACTGCAACAGTGAATGTTTATGCAGTGAGATTCTCCAAAAAGCAATAGTGAATGTTATGCACTATTAGGTAAATGGAGATAAACGAATATCTCGAATGTTCATGAAAGAAAACGATAATTTTTTTAAACCACACACGACCCGCGACCCAGTTGACAAACACTGCTCTACATATCCAGTGACTTATGTATAATGGGTTAACCAAGCAACAAGCATGCACACTATTAACTCAAATTTGTGGTTTGTTTCGAAAACGGAACCTGACTTTTTAATATTACTTATTTAGCAGACGTTTTTAATGTCCAATGCCAATCCTAACCACTACAGAATATTTAACTTTTATATGTTTGCCATACGATTTACTAAAATTCACGTGTATCGTATCTCCATTAAAAAGTGACTCCGGTTTTATTAAACCACAGTATTAAAACTAAATGCGTCCACTTGTGTTACCGCCACAAGATTTTGGTGCGTTCGATTATTTCTCTCCAAGTCGGAACTCGGATGAAAACGTCACGATACGTCACGAAAAACATCACTTCCCGTTGGAAACACGCCCCTTTTATGACGTTGAAGTCGGATAAGATTTTGTTGCCCGAGTTGCCCTTGTGACGTAATTTCAACATGGCGACTTGGTTTGTTTGTAGTTTATTTACTGTTCGAAAAAAGAATATCGCTATGAATGTACTAAAATATTTTATAAAGCTTTTAATGTGGTTTGACTAGTTCGTGTTTCTTGTTTGTCTCTCGGAAAAATCTAAATTTCTCCATTTTCTTCATTTGTAAAACTCCAAATCTGCTAAAATATAAAGCAACAATACACAGCAACGTGTTCATGGAGGCAGCCATGTTTGTTCCGAGATGTGGGTAGCTCGAACGGGAGATTGTCGGACGTGATGTCACTCAACTCGGAATTTCCGAGTTCCGAGAGAAAAACGAACGCACCATTTGTCCCTTGAAACTACCCGTCCTGTGGATTTCGTCACGTATCCGGGCCGTTTGATGATTGGTTGTTTAAGACTTCCGTCCTGCGATTTCATTGGATATTCGTACTATCTACTGATTGGCAAAACAGAGCATTTTGCTTAATGGCGCTGTACATGAATAGATTCCATGTAGAAAATGTAGATTTATAATATAGTATTACTTTGGTAGCCCATCTCAAAAACAGATGTTTTTAAAGGAATAAACTGAGTAGTGAGAGATATAAAGTAGCAGGCATGCGCAGAGTTTTGCAGTTTTGTTAAATTTAGCATTGTCGTGCTGTGTAAGAGTACGTTGGATGCGGATTATTTTATTGATCGATTAAGTAGAGAAATATTCACGTTGTATTTTTGTAGTTTTTTCCAGTATGCCTGCCTTTCGTCAAGTGGGAGAGAAGCAGCTTCCAAACCCCATTCTGTTTATGGTGTGGTCTCCGAAAAGGGATCTGATAGCATTAGCTAACAGGGCCGGCGAGGTAAGAGTTGTTACCGTTTATTATACAACAGTTAGTTCGGACCAAGACATCTGATTGGACACTAGGCATTCTGAGAGTGCGGTTATCGGTACGCTCTCGGACATTTCACATCAACTGTATCACTCTGCTTCACATCATATCTCCCTTTTAATAATTCGCAAAGTTGCAACTGGTTACTGTGGGGGGTGGACGTGTAGGTCTTTCTCACATGCAGAGTAACGTGCTTCCTGAGTAACAGATCAGAAAACACCTGTGCAATGCTTGATATTAATATTACTTTGAGTATCCCACTGACCCTAAATGATGTGACCGTAGTTGCTGCTGCATCGGCTGGCGAATTTCCAGCGAGTGTGGAGTTTGGCTCCCAATGAGAACACGGGCAAGGAAATCACCGCTTTGGCGTGGAGGCCCGATGGAAAAAGTAGGTGGACTTTTTAATTTTCTCTTTAGTCGGTGGAGGCAAGTGTCGAATCAGAATTTGCTTTATTTTGTCAAGTACCAGCATGAGCGGTTGACACGTGGATGTTGTCTTCTCGATGCTGCATAGTCCTGGCCTTTGGTGTGGGGGACACCAGGAAGGTGGTCCTCTGCGATGCTGAGAAGGCTGAGATCCTGCACTTGTTCCCCGTGGAGAACCCGATCACGTGTATGCAGTGGATGGACGTACTGGAGGAGAGCAGGTCTGCATGGCGGATTTCACCACAGAGCTGCATAGATGCTTGGCAGCAGAGGCATTTTTTAGCATTTCAACATTCCTGTTCATTTGTACGTTAATCCAAAATACTTTGATTTAGAGCATACTGGAGTATCAAATTTGCTTGAATCAGTGTTGGAAGCATTTTGTTGAATATGAACTGCCGTCACTTAATCTGAAACCTAGAAATTTGAATCCTGGTCTTCCTCACCATCTTCTGTAGTCATTATGAATGCTTCTCCTGTCTTCCAGCATCCTTACCTCCTTCTATAATTCGGAAGATGAGTCCAACCTGTTCCTGCCCAAGCTAGCTACACTTCCAAAGAGGTAAGTTGCTGAGCTCTGAGCTTAAGTGCCGTGACAACGCACCATGCTGTACATCAGGGAACTAAAGGGAATGATGTACTAGACTAGCTTCTGGTCAGGAATATTACATACAAACAGCCATTAGTATCTTACACGCTTAAAAATAAGTAGTTTAATTTTATTGGTTTTTGCTGGGGGCAGCATGATATTGCAGTGGTTAGCACTGTTGCCACACCTCTTGGACCTGGGTTCAAGTCTCCGCCAGGGTTCCATGTGTGTGGAGTTTGCATGTTCTCCCCGTGTCATCGTGGGGTTTCCTCTGGGTACTCTGGTTTCCCCCCTCCATAGTCCAAAAACATGCTGAAGTTAGAGTTGCCAAATTGCCCATAGGTGTGCATGTGTGAGTGAATGTGCCCTGCGATGGGTTGGCGCCCCATCCTGGGTTGTTCCCTGCCTTGTGCCCGTAGCCTCTGGGATAGGCTCTGCCCCCCTGTGACCTTGAATAGGACAAACAGTTATTGAAAATAGAGGGATAGTTGAATGGATGGTTTTTTACCTTGTGTTGTGTTGTCTGATGTTTTATAAATGAGCTGTGTCTAAGAGGAATTTATTTTAATTAGTAATGGACAATAAAGTTTTCTTGAATCTTTTGTTATAGGCAGTAGTCTGCACCTGTAGTGGATTTTCTGCCTTTTTTTAAATGTAAAACATTTTGCATTTACAGCTATAGCACCACATCAAAGATATTTAGGTAAGTGTGTCTGTGTGTGTGTGGTGCAGATATGCATTACATTCTAGGCACATTTGGTCCCCATAATGTGATAAAAACCTGTTGTTTTGATGTTGAGGGACCGTTTTTTTTCTTCAATCTCCACTTGGAGAAATTCAATTTAATAAAAATATGTGACTGCAATAAAAAAACTTAAAATGCTAGATGTCTTGTATTTTGTTTGCTTACTTATGGCTAAGGTTAGGTCTGGGTATGGGTTAAGGTTGTCATTGTTGGGATTAGAGTTTTGCCCATACAAATGAATGGACAGTCCCCACAAAGATATGAGTACAGGTGTGTGTGTATTATTAGTCCTAGTCTCTTTATATAGTTTATCATTTGTGAGTATTGCTGCATAGCTTTTTTGTTGTATATTGCCTGTGCCATCCTTGACTAGTAACTATGTTTATCTGTCAGTGAGGAGAAGTCAGATGAGGTCATGAACCTCCTGGGTGATGCACGGTAAGCACTGTGGTTTCTTATCACCGGTCCCTTAACTTTTCAGTTACTTTCCCTTTAAGCAGCAGGCTTCTAGCTGCCATGTGGAATTCCGGGTAACGGGTCATTGCATCCCACTGTCTGCAGGCTCAACATGCTGGTGCTGGGGGGACACTCTGGCTTTGTGGAGCTCTATGCCTATGGCATGTACAGGATCGCCACCTTGAGCGGGGTGAGGGTTAGGTACCACGGAGCTTCTGCTGGCCCGTTTGCACCATCGCTGACTGACGGCATCTCTCTCAGGTCCCTGGGACCTGCAGAAGCCTCTGTCTGTCTAGCGACTTGAAGTCACTGGCCGTCGTCACGGAGATCAAAGCCACAGATGATCAGCCTGAGATCAGCTACATTCAGGTACCAAAGGTTACTCAGACGTATGCATACATGTATGGTTTACACAGACGTGGTACATGTATCTCACATGTATTATGTGTGTGTGATTCAGCTGGACACCAAGCTGCTGTCGGACTGTCTGCCTGAGCTGGCCAGGATGGCATTCAAGTTCACCCACATCTCCACGCTGCTGCAGGTGAGTGTTGGATGGGTATTGTGGTAACCGTGGTAACCAGGGTCCCGCAGGCCTCGCCTGCTATACGTGACAGAAATGTGACTTGTGCTTCTCGATGTGCAGTACCTGAGGCTGTCGCTCACCTGCATGTGCGAGGCCTGGGAGGACATCCTCATGCAAATGGACCTGCGGCTCACCAAGTTCGTCCAGGTCAGAGGCAACATTATTGTAGTTTTAATTAAAACAAAAAATCTTTATAATGTTTCAGTACATAGAAAAGCAGTGATGATATTGAGGTTGATGGTGCACCTCTGGCACACAAAGCTGTATATAAAATCCTTTTTCCTTAGGCAGTGAATCTTATCAACATGTTCTCTAGCCAATTTTAGACTTGAATGTTCTTGAATGTTTTAATTTAATGCTGTTACATGGTTCAATGATGTTATGTGACTCATATGTCTGAATATTTTGAAACCAAGGACAAATTTCCAGGATTGTCTGGACAATAAAAGTTTATTGTATTCTATTCTGTTCTTATTAGTTTTTATTTTTAAATTATATTTCTATTTAGTTTTTATATATCATCATGACTTTAGTTAAATAATATTTAAAAAATGGAAAATATTTGACAGCTGTCTTAATTTTATTTCAGTTTTGGAATCAATAGTTTTAATTTAGCTGTAGTTTTAAAATTTTATTTCCATATCTTATTTTGTTTCACTTTACAGAAACATGTTCTTATAGTTGTAGTTTTCGTTAGCAATAATAACCCTGGTTGGAGGTCACTGTCGTCAGGCCAGTTACTCGATGCTGAGTGATGTTTCCTGACTGGTTAGCCGGGGAAGCTCCATGCTGTGCTTACATGGTGTTCTGTGAGGGAATGAATGAATCAATGAATGGAGTAGACTGCTTGGTACAGGAGTATACGTATCCGAGGGATGAATGGCTTATAATTATGGGATGTCGTGCTTCCAGGAGAAGAATACTAACACCCAGGTGCAGGATGAGTTTCTCGAGCTGCTTCTGTGGGGGAAGTCAAGGTCAGACACACAAAGACACACACACACACACACACACACACAAAACCTAGATGGCAAAAGCATAAATCCCATGTTCATATTACACAAGCAGGCATGATGTGTGTCAGACACAGGACACCTGGTGTGCACACAGTCATGCTCATCTCGCAAAGCATCTCCAGGATCAGTATAACTAGATGCATTTCATGCGGCATTCTTAAATGATGCAAGCATTTTGAGCTCTAAAACGTTTCTGCTTTTTCCTATGCAGAGATGCAATACTGCATTCATTCCTGCAGGCGGAGCCCTTGATCTTAAAAACCAAACAGTTTCAGGAATTCAGTCTCCTGTTTAGCAAGCTGTAGTTTCCATCTCATTGTGGCTTTAATATTTTAAATTAATTTTCAGTCATTTGTAAAACAGACGTGTATGTCTCTCTGTTTAGCCCTGAACTCCAGGGTCTCCTCATGAACCAGCTGACTGTTAAGGTAAGCGTTTTAAAGAATTCTCTACTATAATCTTGTTATGATTGCATTTCCTACTGTGTTTTTATTTTTTGGAAGAGCCCACTGTGATGTGATTTCTTGACATGTTTTGACATATCTGCTGATGGCTTTCATGTCTTTCATTTATAGGGAGGTTCAAGTAGGGGCAGGGGGGGGGTGACAGGAAGGCTGAGGAAATTATCCTGTTAAAGCTGCTTCCTTGGCATCCAACGGGGCACGGAACGCAGCACTTTCTTAAAAACCACAGACAGCTAGCCTAGATCACATAGCGCAAACCTCAGGCACCAGGTGCCAAATTTCTATCAGCCGCAGAGTGTGTGGGCGAACAGGAGCATGCTTTTGTGAGTAGTGACCCATTTTGCAGAAACATTTAATAGGCCAAACCTTGTAATTGAAGGGTTTTATAATGAAATACGCCAAGATAGGCAGTGTGTTGGATCAGTGTTTTCAAAAGCTGCTCCTCTACTTAACTGAGATTATGATCTTTGGAAACTTACTGGTGCAGCGATGATCGGGTAAACCCATTTAGGCTTGACAAACGGTAGCTTAAAGACTCAAAAGCTCCTAGATGTTGTAGCCCACCAGAACCAGCACCAAAGATCAATGATCCAAAGCTTGCAACCTGTGATCCACTAAAGTCCATTTGTGTCTGTGTGTTTCCAGGGCCTCAAGAAATTGAGTCAGTCCATCGAGTCGTCCTACTCCAGCATCCAGAAGCTGGTCATCAGCCACTTGCAGACGTAGGTATCTCTGTGGACCCTTCTTTAAAACGGGTATGGATTCCAAATCCATGGAAAGGAATCGGCCACAAGTCATAAAGTGGTTATTGTATCTTGCTCCATTGAAATGGGCAAATGCCTCTGTACTCACCTTCTGGTAGAGGGACCGATGCTCTAACCATTCCCCCACGCTCACCCTGGGGTCCGGAGTCCATGGTCTGCTTTTCCTACACCAACGCCAAGAAAATGTCCTTAAATTCCAAGGAAGCCACAACGCGATAGTCAGCATTCTCTAAGAATCCCGTCTTGAATTTTAAGTGCCCGCGGTGGCTGGTTATGACGGGTATTTGGACCTGTTTCTGCCAGTTTTGCATGAGAATTCTGTGCAAGCCGGTCGGGGCTCCATTGTTCTGTTCTGGGGCCTTCTCTTTTATCTGCCGGGAGCCTTTGTGTCAAACGGCTAGCAGCCCCTTCTAGAGTGAGTGCCTTTGCTGACAGTCAGAGAGGGCCCCCAGGGGCCACCCAGGGCTGGCAGATGCCCGAGGACCCTCCGGTTGCGATGGCAAGCTGTCCAGCAGCATCTCTTCGTTAGTCTGTCAGCTATGAACACTTCTCTGATGTGTATAGACTGTTCAGTGACCCTCTCTCCTTTCTTCATCTCTTGTCTTTCTTTCTGTAACCTGAAGTGGCGCAGAGGTCCTGCTGTACCACCTGAGCGAGGTGAAGGGGATGTCGCTCTGGAAGCAGAAGTTTCAGCCCCTGGGTCTGGATGCCTCTGCTGTCGAAGGTACAGCTGCCAGTTCAGCCCGCTCTTAATATCAGTAAAGATAATGATCTTTCAGTCAGAGCACTGCTGTGACAAACAGCCTCAATGTCTATAGCAATGGAACTTGGATGTAGTTCCTTCATGAATGTAAATAGTAAATTGAACAATTAATTTCATTTACTACCTTATATCAATGACCTACATCTTTGGCTGTGTCTAAGCGAAAGGTTTGGCTTCTGTTTTAAGATGCCATCACTGCTGTCGGGTCTTTCACCCTCAAGGCCAATGAACTTCTTCAGTGAGTATAAATGCTTTCCACGATGCATCTGTCTGTCAGCTGTGAAGCACAAAGACCACAGTATGTGGGAGAGTATAGACCTCTGAGTGCTGGATTCTTTTCTTGTTTGTTCCTGGTTGGGGATAGTGGTAACGGCTGCAATTCTCTGAGGGCATTTTATTGCTGAATGATGGTCATTTGAGGCAAAAATTTTTGAAAGGCATTGATTTTGAGGTGTGCATGTGTATATGTGTGAGTGTGAGAACATGAGAAGGTCTTAAAATCATGCTACTCAGGCCATCTTTTGCATCACTTGGCTGCTCTCTCATCCTTGGGTTTTATTTCTGCTGCAGGGTTATAGATAAGAGCATGAAAAACTTTAAGGCCTTTTTCCGATGGCTCTATGTCGGTAAGTATGTACCAGTGGACACTGACTGGTGTCAAAATCTGTTTAATCATCCAGTCATCGGATGGTGTGACAGCGGATGTTGGTCTGTTTATGTCACAGCGATGCTACGGATGTCTGATGACCATGTTCCCCCAGAACTCAACAAGGTGAGACAGACAGACAGACAGACAGATGGATTGAATTGGAAAAATTGTCAGTGTGGGCCTACAGTCTCTCACCGTTTCTGTGATTCTGGATTCAAAGTTAAAGGCATATTGTGTATTGGACAAAAAACAGATGATCATTGATGCTGAGCTAGAAGCTGGCCAGTCATGGTTGTGGTTCTCAATGAATCTCTTCATCCATCAAGGTTTTTAAATGGCTTTTTTCCTTTCCCCAGATCACTCAGAAAGACATTGCTTTTGTGGCAGACTTCCTGTCAGAATATTTCAGTGAGGTAAGGGCAGGAGGTTGCTTTTTTGCTGACCATCATAGCCAGTTTGTATATGTGATGCAGATATTCCTCCTGTTCTTCTCCTACAGAATGAAGAGCTATTTGACCGCAAAGGGAAGTACTTCAATGTCGAGTGTGTGGGCCAGGTGAGAGCTGTTTGGCCATCACTGTTGTCAATCACTAAAGTGCTTATTGTCTCAGCCAATTGGAGAGTTTTATTGCCACTGTGGGAGTTCCACCTGAAACAGTTTTCACATCTTTTACATTTTAGTTGCTTAGCTGGCACTTCTGTTGTGGTTAATGACTCAGAACTGGCACTTAGGCTAAAATCCCAGAGAACCAATGAACTTGGATGTAAAAATACTTAAACATCAGTGCTGATTTTGTTTTTGATAAATGTGTCTTGAGCAGAAGCCAATCAATTTGAGAGGCAAACCCCTAGAGTACAGAGGTAGGAGTCCGTTTATGGCTAAAATAAGAGAAACATTTTATTTTTTAGGATAGTGCAGGACTAGTGTGATCACACATTAGTAGGTCTTTAAAGTGCCATTCTGAAGCATATGAACAGCCAAACCACAGTCATAATAAGCGAACACAGAAGTAACAATGTGCCAACTGGCTTCTCCACTTCATATACACGTAATCAGAGTAACTTAAGGGTCCCTGACATCATTTCTGTCTTATTGGAGTTCGGTAGAAGGACGATCTGTGTCATCCGATCGTGAATGTACACTAGGCGATACTTCACTTAGTTTGGCAACCAAGAGATGCATAAATACCTGATAAATAGCTGTGACTGTGGGTGCAGGTGAGGCGGCTCCATCATCTGTTCTGAGATCTGCTCCCAGTTTTTACGGTGGCGTCTCCTCTTTGCATTGTAGTACCTGAAGGATGAGGATGAGGACCTGGTGTCACCTCCCAACACGGAGGGGAACCAGTGGCTCAGTTTTATGAAGGGGAGCACTCACCTGAAAGGTAAGGCCTCACCCGTCTGCTCCCTGAAGAGGGTCTACCAATGCTTTGGTCTCATGAGAATAACTCTCCTCCACACAGAGTCGCCCCTACTGTTCCCTTCATACCCACAGAAGTCCCTGCACTATGTGAAAAGGATGATGGAGAGCGCTATTGAACTGTGTCTGCTGAAACCTGCAGTGAGTGATGGAGCTCATACATCCACATGTATGCGTACATATGTGCACACTGGTACGGGCCACAATAAAGGAAACGCCAATGTTATGTGTTTTATGAAAGCAGAGAAGTCAAAACACTAAAATGAAGACAATAAGAGAACAAGCGCTGCTATTGGCTGCAGGTTTGAAGCATTGTCCAATCAAATGGTCCACAGGTCAGGTGACCCACTGTGTGCCCTGCTGGCTATTTGCCACTGGGCTGTCTTGTAACGAAACTGAAACTCTTGGGTCACCTTCCAAACACTGTGGTGATTAATTTGTCTTTCGTCAGAATGATTTTCTCTCAAAGGGAGCCATGTGATCCTGTGTCCTCGCAGGACAGAAATGGCATTTAATGAGGTTTTTTTTTCCCTCCGGAATGTACCCTGTAGATGTTTTGGCACAGACGCATATAGTCGCTTGAGCTTCGTCCTGCCCCAGCTGGGATTAGGCCTGGCTTGTGGGTGGAGGATTATTCAGTGACTACTTCAGATATAATTCATACCCCAAAGACCCAGTCTCACCCAGGGCAGATTTTGCTCTCCACCAGCACAAAACACCATCTGTCTCTGCCCTCCTGGCTTGCTTCTGAGGAACACTTGCGTTTTTGTTTCACATACTTCTGATCCAAAAGATCATATGCAAAGTGCTGGGTATTGTCATGGAGCTGTGAGTGAACAGGCAAACTCAGTTGGGCTGTGTTTGCCATGTTCTGTAGAATCGAACTAACAGAGGTGTCTTTTATGTGTATTTGTAGGAAGTCATTGGGAAGTCTGTGAAACAGGCTTTCTGTGTGCCTTTGTACTCTGCTGCTGAAAGGTGAGTTCTTACTGTGCCCAACCCCTGACCCTTGACCCACCCTCAGTCACATGACCAAACAGAAATCCTAAGACCGCTTTTTAGGGCTGATAAGCTGCCATAGCAGGAAAAATCAGCTGTTCTCTAAGTGTTGCTAGCAAATTTCAACATTCTTTCAGCAGCTGTTTCCCAAAAGCTATTTTTATTGGTGGCTTTCACGTCATTTGTTCCAGCTGTCAGTTTATTTTAACAATGGCAATGATTTGAATTAAAGAAACTAGTTAATTTTTTTGCTTTGTTTTGTTTCTTAGCTCAGAAAGCAGTCCGAGGCCTTTTGAATTGCCATCACTGTGAGTAAAACATGCCTGTTTCATTTCTAAACTTCTGCAAAACCTCACCCAGAACACGTCTGTAATGGCACATGTGATTCGGTAAAACGCAATAACCCGCTTCTCCACCAGGTGGAACGATAAGAAGGCCGCCATGCACTACGTAGTCTTCTCCATGCCTGAGGTGTCACCTTGCCTGCTCTACCTGATGCGGAGGCACACGGACCCGCACAGGTGCGCCTCACCTCCCTCCACGTTTCCTGGTCTCTTAGCCAACGGCACCAGCTGGACGGAGTGACTTGGCCACACGGGCTGGCAGGCATTAACTTCCTGAATTCTGTTGGCACGTGTATAAGAATTCTCACAAATTTAATACGCATGTGTTTACGGGTGCTGTAAATATGAATTGTGTGTGTGTGCGTGTGCGTGTGTGTGTACACAGGCCTGTCCCCAGCCCTCTCATTGCCATCGACCTGAGCAGCTCCCTCCAGAGCGGCATCGACTCCAGCAGAGACGCCCAGTGAGTCCCTACGCTGTTGTTACTTCATTACTGCTCAGCCATGCGTTCGCTGTTTTGTCGTGTCATGTGACGTTCTGCCTTCCCATGGGCGAGGGGGGGGCAAGCTCACCTGCACAGGGAGATAGTACTGAGACTGCTGATCTTACCCAAGGTTTCAAGGTTTACCTTGTATCTTGTTTGCATGAAATGCTGTAAGTGTAACTTAGATTCAGAGGGACAGTAGGGGCATGGATACCCTGGCAGATTCAGGGGGCCCAGTACATTTCAGGGGCCCTTGATTATGTAAAATTATATAATGTAACAGGGGCCCAAAGTGACATTTTGTCAGGGGGCCCAGAATTTCTAGCTATGCCCCTGCTTACATCCATCTATGTTTTGTAACCTTTAATGCAGTTTCATTTGCATGCTTAATCAGCATTAAAGAATAAACAACTCCTCCCTGGAGATAGACACTGTGCTGCGATTTAAATGTGACTGTTTCCCCTGTACTGCAGTCAGTATGGTTGCCTAGACGCACGTATCTATGACGACGAGACGCTAACGGTGGTGCTCCGGGAAGCCGGGGAGGAGGAAGGGAGCCAGCGTGTTCTGGCCCAGCTGCCCCTGGGGTCTGTGCTCAGCTGTGAGGAGGAATTCACATGGGACCACACCCAAAAGTGAGTCTGCCCCCGAGACCTGGTGCTCTAACCACTTCCTGCATTCTCACTGCAAACATGCTGACTGCCCGGTCTTTGGCGTTCTCAGACTGGAGCAGCAGGCTGCGGGAGTGCCAGCCCAGATGCTTGCCCTGGAGAACCAGTGGCGAATACTGGAAAACATGAGGGCCCAGTTCGTAGCCGTGAATGGCGTGCGCAGGGTGGCCTGTGTGGTAAGCAGCCCTGGCCCATTAAAAGCAGCAGCATTTTGTACTGGCTAAAGTGAGGGAATCTATACAGAACATGGCTGTGCTGTTTATTAGCTTAGTGTGATGATGAGGCCGGTACAGTTAGCCGCTTATTGTATATTAGCTTAGCTCAGGCAAAGCAGCTTGTGTTATTTGTTAGCTTAGCGAGCAGGTCGAAACAAAACAAATTGTTCATCTGATCGTTTTCACTGACCGTATGAAAGCTGGATAGAAACAGAAAAGAAGGGAAAACAAGAGCTTAGCTAAGTCCATAGCTGCTTTTTCCCCCTTTAAACGCCTAATTAGTGTAATCCAGAGTTCATGCCCTTTAGGGTCCTAGTGACAGGGCTATATACAGGGGTAGGGTCACAGGGGCACTGGTCCCAGCTGTGCCCCCTCACCTGTCACTCACCGATTCAAAACATATCATTGGCCTCTCTGTATGAATTATGCCCCCTACCATAAATCCTAGAATGACCTCTAGCTAGTGCACATGAGATCCTGCTTTTCTAGTCAATTAAATGGCTGAAATGTGCCACTGTTATGGCCGGAATAGCCGTTCCCTAAAGCACAGCTGATGCCGAGGCCTGTCCCCCCCCTCCCCCCCCACAGCTGAGCTCGAACCTCCGGCACGTCCGCGTCTTTGAGATGGACGTGGAGGATGAGGAGGACGAGGAGCGGCTGGCATCGCCGGAGGCCAGTGCTGAGCAGGAGCAACTGGAGGAGCTGCTGGCCAGCCATGTGGATGGCGAGGGCGAGGGGGAGAGACCAGAAGGAGAGGGGGGTGCGGAGGGTGCCCCCGCAGAGGCGCTGGGGCTGCCTGAGGAGCAGGCCCTGGATGCGGACCCACTGTGACCCCATAAGCAGAGGTCATTAGTATAATGTACAGCCAGAGCGGCTGCCTTGGAAGCAACTGTTTGAGCTGCAGCTCGACTTTGTGCTAACAAAAGGTAATCAGACTTTTCATGGAGAGGACACAGTGAAACCAAAATCAAACAACTGACTAATAAACTATCTGTGTGTCTTTGGCCTGTGAGTTCTGCTTGTCGGACATACGGGACAGTGCGGGGGTGGACTATATTCTGCCTATGTTTTGGTGTGACTTTTATTTCCCTTGTGTCTCCATGAGAAAGCTGTTAAGAGCATAATTTATTTCACAATCTATTAACAGCCATAGAAGAGGGTTCTTCAACTCTGATTCCAAATCCAGGCCGTGTTTTCAGTTCTCCCAGGTAGTTGGGCTTCACACCTGACTGACAGGTAAAGGAAGGCTGGAAAACCAGCAGTGCTCGGACCTCAAGGACCGTGAGTTGAATAACCCTGCCATAGAAGGTCACTAAGGGAGATGGCACTCTGCAGTCTCCTTCAGCAACAATTAAAGTGCGTTGTAGTAAAATATTTTTTTGTGGGAACCATAATTCAACAGGTTCTTTAGTTGCCAGGGGTGTAATGTGAATGTTCTACCACCAGGGGACATAAGAACAACTAGGGCAATAATGTATAATGCAAACAGCTGCAAGAATTTAATGCTGTAAGGAAAAAAAGACCCAGAAAATTCAGATTTTCCCTGAATAGTAATTTAATTGGACGTAAATTTAAACCGTTTCTGTCGCTTTTTTTGCCTCGTCAGCTGTTACTGTCATAAATGTCAAAAATACTTTTAGTATTCGAGTCACTTTTTGAGGTCTTGAGATTTGTTTAATGTCTTGGATTCAGTCTTTCAAACATCTGGCTTAGTTGAATCGTGAATGGAAAAAAGTCGCCACAAGTACACTAAGGGAGATGAATGACTATATCATCTGAGTGAAGTAATAAAACGGTCCACACGGAAAGTGGATACGTGTCAGGACCAAGTTTATCCACACTGCGCAAACCTATAAAATAGGCGTATATAAATCCTTAACATATATAGCGTTTTTGGGATGTACATAACGTTTTGGGGATGTCCATATCAGTGCATTTCGCCGTCAAGTTGCTTTGTGAATAGCTAACTATGCATTATTGTGCTATAACAACGATCAAAGACAATCGTGTCAGCGTGCACCTTACCCGTTGTTCGTCTGGAGTGTGTTTGTGTCATGGATGGAAGGATCAGGAACCATAGATTTCCGATGGCTGCTTATCTCTGACGCTTCGATTTCTATTTAATTATTAGCTATCCCAGGGGCGTCAGAAGCATTTTGAATGCGGGGGGACACACTGACATAAAACTAATATTTTATGTTAGATGTGGGGTGGGGTGGGGTCCAAACGAATAATTATGAAATGTGAGGGGGACACGTCCCCCTCAAATTTAATGGCGGCGACGCCCATGAGCTATCCATATATTATTATAGATCTGTATCCGGACAAATGTGTCTGCGTTTTTTATACTAAATGTCTGCTAATTAGACCCGATAATATTTTTTTCCTAATGCCTTGAATGAAGTCCAGTATTTTAATAGTTTAAATGAAAAACACTGAAAAGTGCCAAAATAGTATTTGCTTCCATTGCGGAGAATGAGGAGCTTATTATCCTGACACTCTTCTTAAAATGCTATTCATATAAATATTACATTACATTTTGTCGTTCATCAGAAGCGAAATGTTACCAGTTTACACCACTTAACATCTACTGCGGCAATTCGGGTTCAGTTTGATGTTCAGGGGTACAACAGCTTACTTGCGTTCCTGAATAATAAGTCGTTTATTGAAATAACCAGTTAAGTTGTTTGTAGTGTAGCGGACTTTCAACTCGCCACTAGTTAGTGGTTCGGCGCGCGCCCTGACGGGTGAGCGGGTGCGCGCGGACTCGCGTGCGCTGACGTTTGCTTTCCGCTGTCTGCTGGGCTCAGAGGCGGAGACGGACAGCAGGGAAGATGGCGTCGGCAGGTTCCGGGCGTACGGCTGCCCGGAGAAGATGACGACGGAGGGCTTCTTTACTCTGTGTAACGCCAACTTGTGTTCTGTGTTCGCTTAAAACTATCACCCCCGGGAGACCGTGTTCCGCTACCGCGTGTAGAGACGACAGGCACCCGGGCAGTCACTGGATTTATTCGGCGACCCATGGAGGACATCAATTCCAACATAAACGCGGACCTGGAGGTGCGGAAGCTACAGGACCTGGTGAAGAAGCTCGAACAGCAAAATGAGCAGCTCCGGAGCCGCTCCTCCTTACTGGGCTCATCCGGGGGGATGTCTGCTAATGTCAGACCCGTGAGCGCCGGATACGAGTCGCCCTTGTCGGTCGGAGCAGCTGCGGGTTTGGCCGGCTTCCCCGGGGTGGGGTTCGGGGGGACGAGGGGCTACGGCGGGGTTTTGGAGAACTCACGGTGCCTGAGCTCCCGGCTGTCGTACGACGGCTCGGGATACGGGAGGACTTATGAGGGCGAGGGACCTTCCGCTTCCAGCTCGGCCACCTCCCTGCCGGCATATTTCTCGGACGCTGCGGATTATCTGGAAGACAGCAGGAGCAGTGTTTTGGACGAGGTGGAGATCCTAGACCTGGAGGACATGGACTGTCTAAACGAGGACGAGGACAGCTGGTGAGTGGCTGAAGTATGACCGTGTCACCCCAACCGGTGGCCTCACAGCGAGGTGCTTAGTTGTTCATGGTCGTGGTCGCGGTCACACGCCCCAGTGCGGTCCGTGTGGAGCTTGGCAGCTTCCCGCTGAGCCTCCTGGGGTCGGTCCGGAGCGCCTTTGGCCGTGGCCTTTGTTCCCCGGCGGGGTGTTGGTCGTCTTTGCCGGGCTGTGTTTATGTCGGTGCGTTGCCGCAGGGACGCTGCACAGCGCGGTCGATTCTGCTTCACCGTGTCTACCGGGACTCGTCTCTAATATGGGCGGAATGTCCCGTTTATTCCGGAGGGATGATCTCATGGCCACCCCCGCTCTGGGCGCATAATTGCGCCTATAATTTTATGATGAAATATGCCGGCGACACATTGTTACGGCTGTTTAAACTAAGGACTTCGTTAGCGACTGGTTAGTTCTCCAGTTTACCCAGGGTCCTTTACCGGTTTTGTTTAGGATGAGCGAGAATCACCGTGGACGGTTGAAAATATGTGAATGTGAGACCTTCATCTTCCCCATGAGAAAAATGTAAAGTATTTTGAGCACAGAAGAGCATGACAATCGTATCTAGAAGTTGGGCATGGCCGTGGATCGTTTGGAGGACAGGGCACCATCCCAGGAGACAGGTCTGAGCTTATTGTAAGACACCCAGATATCTCTGAGGAGTAACCTGATAGAGCAGGAAATGGGCATGGAAGGCAAACTGGCCTTTCATGGTTTGATTAAACCTACAAACGCCATCACTTAAAACAAGAAAATCAGTCTGGAGTCCTGTTGCAAAGTTTGTGTGAACTGAAATTTTCACTTTAGGGATGAACAGGAACACAAAATCAGGCCGAGGGTTTACTGGACCTCTGCAAACGGAGATAGAAGTGTGATCAGAAATGAATTTTGCACAACTGACAGAAATGGAAAAGTTCAGTAGTGAGATCAGACCAGTTGACGATTTAGATGACAAAGCTCTCAAGAAAGGGAATGCATATCCCAAACTAGCAATATTATTTTACAAACTTACATTTTTTTTTGTCTGTGATGGGTTGGTGCCTCATCCTGGGTTATTCGCTGCCACTTCTGCTGGCTCTGGACCCCCACAACCCTGCATAGAACAAGCAGGTGTAGAAGATGGGTGAATGGATGCACATTTACATTTTACAAGTTAACTACGCAGGCCGGAGGTATATAGTCAACAGTGTATTTACAGAAATAATGCAGCATCCAGATTAGTCCATTACAAATAAATGATGCATGAGTATAAACACTTTTGCTGCATATAATTAGCTGTGGCATTTTTATAACACTTTTTAATTACACTACTTTTAGCCAACAGTTATACACCATCCAGGGTCTTTTTTTTTTTCCTTATTCCCTCCCGTCTTCTCCCTGGGAACCGCATAATGCCCAAAAGCAGAAAATCGTATTAAAGCTTTAAATTTAAACAACTCTTTAGATGAATCTCTGTACATCAACACAAGCTTTCTGATTAGTATGCAAATCATAACCATGTTCCGCTACTGCTTGTAGAACCAGCTAGCATGTGACACTCTAAATGTGTAATCCTGTGGTGTGTTTAAACCATTATGCCACTGGCTGAGAATAAGCAAGTTACAGGACAAATATGGAGTAACCAGAAGTCCTGTGGAACGCAGCATGATCAGGCATGCTTAAGCAGGGTACTAAATCCTGAAATGACAATTTTCCATTTTTGCAAATGGGTAAAAATGTCCTCTAAAACAAGAAATAACTGCTTGTTGCTACATGATGAATGCCTAAATACCAACTTGCTCTCCCCCACGGAGCTTATGTGCCATGTTCTTCTCCCACACATGCAGTCCTGTAACACAGACGTGCACTGTGGCCCACACTGCAGGGCTGTTACTTTCCCTGCCGCGGTGCTGTGACTTTATGAAAGCCACCCCCATGCCCCCTCCCCCCCCCCCCCGTGCCGTGAAGCTGTAGACCTGAGGTATGGAAGCACCTCTCCGCGTCCCATGTGCCATGTGGCTGATGCCTGACATTGATGAACATCTCCATGCTGTGGTCTGCTGAGAGAGCCAGCAGCTGCTGAGTCAGAGCTGCCCTGCTACTCCCTCAAGTCCCTCAGCGTGTTGCCGTCTTCTCTGTAGAGCAGCACCTGTCCGGTCCCACAGACAAACCTCAGAAACTCTCGCCACATGCTGCTATGTCTTACTGAAGCCCCTTACCTTGTATCGTGTAGGGGCCTGTGATGTCTGTGTGATTCTTTGATACAGCCCTGTAGGTGCCTGTGTGTTCTACCTCATCTGTGCACCCTGTGCTTTGCAGCAGTTGCATTACAAAAGGTTTTTCACCAAAACCATTCAGAGAGCGATTCTACCGAAATTAGACTTTCACATCACTTCCTTCATGGGTGCAGCAGAAGTCCCTTTTGGAGACTTTCATTTTACCCACTACTACCTGCTGGGTCTTCCTATTAAAGAGCCTATTTGAGAGGAGTTTGTGTTAGAAGAATTGTTCTGTCTGTTCGTAAAATGTCTGAAAATGATGCTTAGTTTACCCTTTACTCAAGTATTCGTACAGGTATATTGGAATGATTCTTTCAGCTTGCTGTCCTTTGAGACCCACACATGCATATGCGAGCGAAGCTTGGGATCCGAGCTCAGGGTCAGCCATTTATTTGGTACCCTTGAAGTGTCTCAGGGGTTGTGTTAAAGGCCTTGAATGTGTCTGGGATGTTCTCCTAACATGCTGACTGTGTGCATGTCTGTCTGCCTCCTAGGCTCTATGAGGCCAAGCTGAACAGTCCCCTACAGAAAGCCGTCAGCCCTGTAGTCTGGTGCCGCCAGGCCCTGGACAATCCAAGCCCTGAGATGGAGTCTGCAAAGCGGTCTCTGATCCACCGGCTGGACCTCACCATGTCAGGTAGGCCTTGCTTATTACACCCTAGGTCCAAAGCCATGATCCAACACAGTGCTATATTTCTTCTTAAAAATGAGAAAAATGAGCATTCATTGGCTGTCATCAGATTGGCATGTGGGTGGGGCTATCTATAACATCATGGTCATTGGTCTCACATGGTCTCATCGCTGATGACTGCTGAATGAGTAGCTGTTCCTAGTCTGTGTGGTCTGCACACGTTTGAATAATGTACCAATTGACCCTGCTCAGCCTGAGAAGACAGTGTGTCTTCCCCCTCCAGGGAGCAAAGCTGGGCAGAGCAATTACTCTGTTCACTGTATACACACAGACATATGTGTATGCACGCCGTCACTTACCTTGTGGGTATGTGTAATTCTGGCCGGTGACTTTGAACACAGGGGTGTATTGGTTCAGTTGGTCCCTTGATTGTGATAATTGCTGTGAAGGATGTTTTCGTCTAGTTACAAAGCAAAGTTATTCATGGGATACATTAGATGTTTGTTCTGTGTGACACCCTGAGGATAGTGCAGCATCTAGCTCTGAAAGGAAGTCCACTGCTAAATTAGTGCTGGCAAAAAGGTGTGAAGGCTCGCTCCGTTTATTAATCAGCTGAGCCATGACATCTGCTTTCGTTACTGTACTCGCAGGTATTATTGTATAAACACCAGCCTCCACACTTCATAGGTGTTTGGTCAGTCAGCTTTCAGGGAAACTACTCATCCGGAGTTAGGATGACACTAATTAGTGTTGATCAGTTTGAAGTAGTGGAGATTAGCAGTTATTGTGGTCAATGGGGTGTGGAACTGTGGTCTTTGTGGTCACTATGAATCAGCAGTCGGTGACCAGTGTGGAACAGTGGACCGTGATCTTTGTGGTCAGTATGGATCAGTGCTTGGTTTTGATGATACAATGTGATAGTCCATCAGCTGAGCCCAGTTGCTGCTGTCAGATTGTTTTTTTTATATATCTGTGGAACAGGAGGAAGGTGTGACCCTACTGTAACCTGGTTCCATGGTCATCTGTGTCTTTCATTCCTCCCCCAATGCATCTTCTCCAATTAGGGAACATCCTGTGACGGCAGCTGGTGCTGCAGCTGTTCAACATGTCTGTGTGTGTGTGTGTGTGTGTGTGTGTGTGTGTGTGTGTGTGTGTGTTTGATATGCAAAAGTCTTTCAGTATGTTTGTAAATAAGCCCCACATGAGCCCACACATTAACATATAAACACACAAGACAACAAGTATGTAAACACGTATACAAGCGCACGGCCACACACACACTTAATTGCATTCATGAATGCTCATTGCTAACCTGGGTATGCTTTAAACCATGGGATTCATTGCTGAGTCACTCGACTGACACATTCAGACTGGTAAGTGCTGGAGAGTTTCAACCGTGCCTGCTAGCTTGATCTGTGCAAAAGAAAGTGAACGCCTCCTTTGTTTCTGCTGTCGATGATCTGAAATTTAGAATGTTTCTCCTGATTTGCTTCTGCTTCGGTTGGAGGGGAGTGCGGAGTATAGCACTTCTAGCTTAACTGCTCTGTCTGCCTGTGAGCCCAGGTTCACCTTCTCTGTCCCAGTGAACCTGCTTTGGTGATCTCCATCAGTGCTCTGAGAAGCTGTCACTACAGGCTTTCGGCCTCTGTTCATTTATGCAGCCAGATGCATCATTGATGCCACATGTATTGCTGCCTTGGTCACAATTTTAGGGTTTTCTGCACCGTGACACCTACAGCTGTCTTCAAAGGTTTGGAACTCTCGAGATCCCCAGGTGCTTGACATGAACATTTAATGGTACCCATGCTCTAGGCATCAGCTAATCTCATACAGCTAACATCTTGACAAAAGTTGTGGACCTTCAACCCAATGTAACGCTAAACTTGGGGGTCATTATGGGGTCAGCTGACTTCTCCTGTAATAGAACAGGCATATTTGGCACTGCTGGGCCACAGTCCAACCTACTCCCATCTCTGACAGAGTTCTATCTTAGTAACAGCCTTCTCTTTTAGCTGTGTGTAAGGTGTACTTCACCATATTCATAAATGTTTTATTTATGAACCCAGTAAATGGACTGTGGCAGGTCAGCAGTGAATTGTATGGGTTCAGGCAGTTTCCTCTGCTTTGCTATGTTATAAATACAGTATTCCCACACAAACAGTGATTCAGATTTGCTTTGCGGGTACAGACTGGCTGCCAGTTCCGGTTGACCCAACACACCACTGAGGCTTTTACCTCCCCAAACCATCTGAGCGCCCTGCCTGCTCTCTTCTAGAATCCCACCTCAGAAAGCCACACCTTGGCCCTAGAATCAAAGTGCCCAGCTTATTTATCATTTTATATCAATACTCTGCATATACTTTTGATAGGTATTGAATAGTGATACTTAATTAATCCTTGTGGGGAAATTCTCTTTTTTTACATATCACATCTTGTTCTCCATGAGAAACCCAGACACACACAGAGGTGAGAGAGGAAGCTTGGAGGGTCACAGTGCAGGATCAGCCAGCCTGCAGTGCCTCTGGAGCTGGGGGTTAAGGGCCTTGCTCAGGGGCCAACGGCAGCATCAGTCTGCTGGCTCCAGGACTTGAACTGGTGACCTTCTGATCAAGGCCATAACCTCAACCCACTGAGCCATACACCCTACATACACAGTTAAATGTTTCACCATTTGACAATATTATGTGGGTTAAGATGGAGGCCACTGCTGTAAATTCTTCTCTACAGATTCTGTTAGCTGGTCACAGTCTGGTCGCATGTACGAACTATTTGTATGCTCTGACTTGTGCGGCACTCTATCTAAAAGTGGCTGCTGAATAAATAAACATAAATAACTAAAGGTGACATTTCCACACTGAAGCTCTGCTATCAGGCAGAGATCACTTGAAAGCTGTACGGCCTTCATACAGACACTGAATGGCCGGCTGAAGCCGTGTTGTCTCAGGACTGGCACTTGTGCTGACTTCCCACTCCATGCTGCTCCCTGTTGACTGTTTCCAAACACACACTTCATCACCACAATATAGGTTCTGCTCTACTTTGGTGAAATAACCAAAAACCAGCTAGGCGCACAGGCCCTTAAATGGCACTTATTCTATTATGGTTTTACGACAAACCATTTCAATTAGTGATGCACCAATTAGGAAATTTCTAGCTGATACAGATAGATGATTATTTTGAAAACTGACAGATACCAATTGTTTGGGAGGTTCTACTTAAATAAGTATGAGGGGACACACCAGCCAAATAAATAAATAGCATTTCAAAAAATGTTTTTTTTTTGTAAGAAAACACCAACTCTGGCATACAACAGTCCCAGAGCACTTCATTTTATAACTGTATACATCTTGTATATTTATAGCATTTTTAACAGAGAAGGGCTGATCATCAAGTTTGAAAAAATCCGTAATTTTCTAGAGTAATATCTTTTGATTTTGCTCTGTCTGCACTGAATTTTCTTTTGCTATCAAACACTTGTGTTCCTGACAGACTGGCGTTATGCAGCAGTACTGCAGCCTTCTTTACTGGAACGGATTTGTTTTTCAGAAACTCTTCGTACTCTTCACTGTCTCGCCTTAAGGTGACCAGTCAAATTTGTTCTGCTGAAATGGTTATCAGTAGATCCTCCTCGTGAATTTTTAGCAGAGCAATGTTTGTAAAAACCATTTCTAATGTTAAAATAATTCCACACAGTAAACTATGCAAGAACCATCTCCTGGATGCCCTGGTACGCATCATCAGTGATGTATCCTGGGGTCAACAGGTGTTTCGGGTCTCACAACATCAGACACCCTCGCCCAGGCGACCCAGCCGGGGGTGATCAGGCCCCGACTTGCGTACCAGTAGCTACCCACGGATCAGCCCTCTTGAGCCACAGCCACCTTGTGGCTTTCTCTGCAGCTTCGCTCACAGCCTGGATAGCCCTCTTCTTGGCTGCCCCAGTCAGCCCCCAGCCGGCCGAGGACTTTGCAGAATGAACGACCTGCAAAGCCCCTGCATCCCACTTCTATGGGCTTAAAGAATGTCCTCCAGCCCCTTCCCCTGCACTCCTGCTCTAGTTCCTGGTACTTAGTGCGTTTCCTCTCATTGGCCTCCTCAATCCGCACCCAGGGCACTGAGTTCCAGCAACATTTTTCTAACCGTTTAGTATGCGGGTGTGCAAAGCAATATGGGTCACCATTTTAAATATGGCCAATTGTTACTGTGTCAGCTGATACCAATAGTTGGCCAATGCTGTCAATGCATCTAATTTTAGCCTTTTGTAATATATACACTGACCATAACTATTTAGAATTCTGTAGCAAGTGCATAACAACTGCTATTAAATATTTCTGACTTTGTTATAACAAAGTTTTGAGCATCCACACCCAATTATCACTTCCTTTATGACACACACTGGGACTGATCCATTTACCATAAGGTAATCATTTAAATATATGGTTTCAAATAATTATGTACCTTGAGTTGGCAAAAGGATTGTAAGGGGTGGGTGTAGTGACTAGCATCAGAGGAATGCTGTCTGGGGAGCGCATAGCTGTTACCCTGCACAGATTTCCAATACAAACATACGAACAGAAATGTTTCCTAGTAACCAAAACAAAGGGACAGTCTCTGTTCCCAAGGCTTGTTCTGCAGTCATATCCCTTCGGACATGAGAGGTCATGTCTGCTGATCAGATGTACTAACTCCATCAGAGGTGCTGTCAAGGCTTAGTGTTGGTTCTGACAAGCTGCTGACATTTGTTCTCACCAATTGAGACAATCACTCCATTGCGACTGTTCACCCCCCTCTGTAGCAGTGATCTCTCTCTCTCTCGCGCCCCCCCCCCCCCCCCCGCCTCTCCTTAGGAAGTGCCCTGGTGAATGTTCTCACTGTTGCTACCACAAGGAGCTTATGCTGCTGACCGTATGGTTCGCTGTGTGCGCTCACACACACGCAACCCCTGCTGGCAGACCTCCCACTGCTTCCCCATAGTCAGCTGGCAGCAGCTGGGCATGCCTCAGCCCCCACCTATCTTTCCGGTGTCTGTGGGGCAACCAGCCACATCTCTGCACACTTGCGCTGTGTTCTCCATCGTCGTTATTTTATCACTGATTTAATTAGCGCATTTCCAGGGGGTCTGATGTGATTATCCACTCTCTGCATACTGCAGTGCTGTGATTGTCCGGTCTGTGGCCCACAATAATACTATGTTTGTCTGCACTGTACCCAATGACAATGATATGATTGTCTCCCGTCCGCAGCCAACAAGCGGAGGAGCCTGTATGGGAGCCCTTACCACTCAGCAGTCAGCTACAGTAGTCCCTACAGCCCCAATGCTGGCAACAGCCCCTACAGCAGCGGCTTCAACTCCCCGTCATCTACACCTGCCAGGGTGCCTATTGTCAAGCAGCTGGTGCTCCCAGGCAGTGCAGGTAAGTTGCATCTGTGCTGCTGAGTGCAGCAACTGGTCAAAAAAGACTTTAACATCTGATAGCACTGATACCCAGCATTACAGTGTAAAGAGGGGACGGCACTGTCTGACAGCAGGGATAATCACATTGGAGTATAAAGAGGGGACGGCACTGTCTGACAGCAGGGATAATCACATTGGAGTATAAAGAGTGGCCGGCACTGTCTGACAGCAGGGATAATCACATTGGAGTATAAAGAGGGGACGGCACTGTCTGACAGCAGGGATAATCACATTGGAGTATAAAGAGGGGACGGCACTGTCTGACAGCAGGGATAATCACATTGGAGTATAAAGAGGGGACGGCACTGTCTGACAGCAGGGATAATCACATTGGAGTATAAAGAGGGGACGGCACTGTCTGACAGCAGGGATAATCACATTGGAGTATAAAGAGGGGACGGCACTGTCTGACAGCAGGGATAATCACATTGGAGTATAAAGAGGGGACGGCACTGTCTGACAGCAGGGATAATCACATTGGAGTATAAAGAGGGGACGGCACTGTCTGACTGCAGGGATAATCACATTGGAGTATAAAGAGGGGACGGCACTGTCTGACTGCAGGGATAATCACATTGGAGTATAAAGAGGGGACGGCACTGTCTGACAGCAGGGATAATCACATTGGAGTATAAAGAGGGGACGGCACTGTCTGACAGCAGGGATAATCACATTGGAGTATAAAGAGGGGACGGCACTGTCTGACTGCAGGGATAATCACATTGGAGTATAAAGAGGGGACGGCACTGTCTGACAGCAGGGATAATCACATTGGAGTATAAAGAGGGGACGGCATTGTCTGACTGCAGGGATAATCACATTGGAGTATAAAGAGGGGACGGCACTGTCTGACAGCAGGGATAATCACATTGGAGTATAAAGAGGGGACGGCACTGTCTGACAGCAGGGATAATCACATTGGAGTATAAAGAGGGGACGGCACTGTCTGACAGCAGGGATAATCACATTGGAGTATAAAGAGGGGACGGCACTGTCTGACAGCAGGGATAATCACATTGGAGTATAAAGAGGGGACGGCATTGTCTGACAGCAGGGATAATCACATTGGAGTATAAAGAGGGGACGGCACTGTCTGACAGCAGGGATAATCACATTGGAGTATAAAGAGGGGACGGCATTGTCTGACTGCAGGGATAATCACATTGGAGTATAAAGAAAGGAAGGCAATATACAAGTTGTTATATACGTTGCCGTAAGTGTTCAGATTGTGTGGAGGTGTTCTTGGTCTGCAGGACACCAGCGTGGCAGTAATGCCGATAGGAATCCCACACTCGTGAGTCCCCAGTCCTCGGTGGACAGCGAGCTCAGCACCTCCGAGATGGACGAGGACTCCGTGGGCTCTTCTACCACATACAAGCTCAATGATGTCACTGACGTGCAGATCTTGGCCCGTATGCAGGAGGAGAGTGAGTGAAACCATGGAGGTTCTCTCCCACGCGAGATGGTGGTACAGCCCGAACCTTACTCCCCTTGGGAATCATGCGACTATATCTCACCATAGCAGATGGTGACATGACCAATTATTGCACACACATTCACCCTCGGTACTGAATGGTGTGATACAGCATTCACAATATATTCCCCCTACAGGAAGTGGTGGCATTTTCCAGATCAAATGTCACCACAGCAGGTGGTGATACATACCTGCCAATACTAATCCATACAGGAGGTACAGGTATGGGCTGTACCATGTACCCTCTTCTGTAGCTGGTGAAAGATTCATTTACTTGACCAAATACAGACTTTCACATTCAACCGACTATGCCCCCAAAAAGCAGATTCTTCCCAGGTATTAATCAGTAATCATATTCTCTCTATACTGTTAACTGATATAGTTATGAAGAGAGAACTTAGAGGTACAACAGAACAGTATAAATATGAAGGGAAGAGAGTGTTGCTGTTATCTCTGACTTTTGTTTTTTTAAACATTTTGGTTAATGAAAATACTGAACTGCTTTATAGCACTGTACGTAGGGCACGGTACAATATGAAAATAGTTTTAGATTGGGTGGGGGCTAGTGTGCCCCCTGCTGGCTTGCATGTTCATACACCATGCAGTCAGTATGAGAGTGTACGTGTGGCCATGTCTGCAGGTCTGAGGCAGGAGTACGCAGCCACAGCGTCCCGGCGCAGTTCCGGCTCCTCCTGCCACTCCCTGCGGCGAGGCACTTTCAGCGACCAAGAGCTGGATGCCCACAGCCTGGAGGACGAGGAAGAGGCCATGCACCCTGCCTTCCACCCGCCAATCAACCGCTTTAGCCCTTCCCCTCGCCACTCACCCCGGCCCTCGCCCCGCCCCTCCCCAAGGAACTCGCCCCGATCCCGCTCGCCCGCGCGCTCCCTGGAGTACAGCCGTGGCTCCCCACAGCCAATCATCAGCCGGCTGCAGCAGCCCCGCCTTTCCCTGCAAGGCCACGCCCCTGACCTGCAAACCAATGTGATAAAGAATGAAGGCAAGCTAATTGGTTAACCCAGTCTTATGCTAGCATCCTGTGAAACTACTTTATTCATTTTTAAAGCTATTATTGGGTCCACAAAGGGTAAAGGTCAGGGTTTTACTTATGGCTGGGAAATTACTTAGCTGTTGTTCCTCATGTTTGCATTTTTCAGAACTTCAGTTTTCAAATTTTAAAGAAGCTTAAATTTACAAAGTGGTGCCTTCTGTGCTCTGTATAATATATAAGCACCCTGCGCTCGAGTTAAACACCCCCCATGCTTCATTTAGAGCTTACTAAAAACAGGGCTGTGCTGGAGACCTATCCAATATTAGAAGTGTGAACTGTTAATACTAATCTTTATTATAGTAATCTTTATTTATATACCACCTTTCATACATGAAATGCAGCTCAAATGCTTTTCATATGGGTTTAAAATAAAAATTTATAATATGTCAATAAATAAGCAAAATAAAGTAATGTAAGCAAGTAGGAATAAAATGCAGAAAATAAAAATAAAATGAAATAAAAAGGCAAAAAGATATAAAAGTATAAGTTAATAGCACTTTAAGCCAGCGGAAACTCCATAATACTGTGGCGCAGACGCGCTGGTTTAACCTGTGACTGTCGCATGGGCAGCACAGCCCGTTAACCTGCTCCTCGTCTCTCTGACCCTCCAGAGAAACTCCGCCGCAGTCTTCCAAACCTCTCCCGGCCACCAGTGGTGCCGGTGGCCGAGCCGGTTAAGAACAGCCGGAGCTGCGAGTCCAACCTACAAGTGCCAAACGGAGGATCCCCTAGGCACCAATCGCAGCCCTCCAGTGAGTACCACCACGAATATCCACCTGAAAGCGTGAGTCACTGAGCCACACATTCAGCCAGGAGCCACAGAGTCACATTCAGGAGGACATCTTATCATGGACATCCAATCATAGCGTTTATGAATATCCAGGTCATCTCAAGGTCATCCATTTCACCACATCAAGGCCATTCAAATCAGTGCCATTTCCTGTGCATATATGTACTGTCTGTCACTCGCACTAAGAAACTTTAATGACGTCAAACGTCCAACTGTTAGATGTGCACGGTAGTTGCTGTGGTGTCTGGGTGGCTGAAGGCCTGCTCTTGCATGAGATCGTGATGCTCTGCACGGCAGGGCTCCCTCTCTTTACCTCTCCTCTTTTGAATTCAGAATATCCGATTCCCTTGATTCCCTTTCACACCTGCTGGTTCCCTTTGATTCCTGTTTGCATCCACTGATTCCTGCTGACTCCTTTCTGATCCCTATCAAACCCCAACCAGTTCCATTCATTCCCATGGACTCCTGCTTCCCCAGATTCCTGCTGAAATCCAATTATTGAATTCCTGACTTGTAATTCCTAACTCCACAATAAATATTTAATAATGGCAGTAAATGTGAGAGCTAAGGGTAAGAGATAAATTATTTACATTCATTTATAACTATATTTCACTGTATTTTATTGTAATGAGTACATCAGTGCGTTAAAGTTTTATGCAGATACAGTGATGATGGCCCATCCACTGGTCTGAACTGGCAGCAGGTTCCAGATCCTTAATCCGTAGCTGCAGGGCTTCTGTAGTTCTCAGTATGCTTCTGCGGTAAGGATTTTGCCCCTCCCACTCTCCTGCGATGGAGCATGCGCTTTCCTTCTGTATCGCTTCTATGGTAGCCACCTGGGATGGGCTTCCCCTGCGTCTCTGGCTCCGCCTCTTTCAACACCCCCCACCAACCTGCTGGGTTTCCGCGGCTGCATTTCCGGGCAGTGGGTGGGATGCGTCTGACAGGCCAGGGGTGCTCTGCCTTCCCAGTTCTAAACCCGTAACGTCTCCTTGTTTCCCTGCAGCGCCGCACCAAAGGTACTCAAACGCGAGCCGTACCTCCCCGAAAGCCAAACAGCTCCTACAGAGCCCAACGTCATTAAGAGGTATCGGCCTAACCAGCCAGCTGTAGATTAGGGGGAGGTGGACCACGCCTCTCTTAAGCGATGTGTACGGTGACCCCTGACCAGTCACGGCCACTTGTCCTTCGGCCCATCCTGCCCTTAGCTGTATTTATGAAGCTGTATAGAGAAAGTTATATACTTTTACTACAATGGCTGATTTCCTGAGGGTTGAGGAAAGAGAGGAGGTTTTTTCAGAGTGGTTCCCCCATACAGGCCGTCATGTCTCTTCACTCATGTTTCATCTCATATCTGCATTTCAACACCGTTGTCCTGTAGTGCAGCATCAACCTGTGAAAGACACATTTCAGTAGTCAAAGAAAACCAGGGTTACAGCTTTAGCAAGTTTACAGCCTGGCTTGGAGATTAATACCTGTCATGTTATACAGGTATTGCAGTAGTTACATTGAAATATCTGAATACACACACACACCTGCAAATGTGACATTATTCAAGCACTGCAGTAATTACTTGGGGATTAGTACCCATCACCATGACCTTATGGAGGTACTGCAATGGTTACATGGGGAATTATGCCTGTCAGTGTGATGTTGTGCGGGTACTGCAGTAGTTAACTGCGGATTAATACCTGCCGAGTGACGTTATATATGTACTGCAGTAGTTACAAGGGGATTAATACCTGGCCGTTTGACATTGTGCAAGTATTGCAGCAGTTACAAGGGGTTTAATACCTGCCAGTGTGACGTTATGTAGGTACTGCTGTAGTTACATGGGAATTAATACCTGCCAGAGTGACATTATGTAGTGAATCCTTACTCTTTCTATCCCCCCCGGTGTAGTAAAAGTGTCCTGTTGTTTTGGTGAAGACAGAGATTTCAGTGAGTATTTGCTGAGTATTTACCTTTGTCAGTCAACTCAGGACATCGCTGGTTTCGGTTCCTATGTATTGGTTTATTTATTGTTTTGTTGCTCATTCACAACCATCATTGTCTTTGTGCCCCCCCCCCCCCCGGGCAGATACTGGTTGAACTGGCTAGATACTAGTAGACAATGAGAAGTCTTTCAGCCCCTCCACTTTATACTGTCTTTCGTGTTTAATAATCCACTGCAGCCCATCGGCAGGGAATATAGAAACCTATTAAAACTCCAAAATGAGGTTTCGCTACCCTCCTCTTTCATGTGCTGCCTTGGTGTCCAGCTGCTTCCACAGCATTTGCCATGCCTTTAGGGCATGGACGGGGTGCGGGGTGTTAAAAGATCCAGTGGCACAAAGCATTGGATGGATCTGGTCTTTAATATGATTCTGTGGGACAGAGCTTTAGAAAGCTCTGGTTTTTAACATAATTCTATGGGACAGAGCATTGGACGGATCTGTTTTTTTTTAGCATAATTCTTTGGGCCAGAGCACAGTTAGACTCGGACACAGTACGCATCTAGTGTGATCGCCAACTGTGCCTAGGTATGGATCACAGACATGACGTCAATGATGCGACTGATGCAGGCATGTACACTATACCTGAACTGAACCTGGAAGGAACAGATTGGATTGGTTGCACAGATCGCATCCTTTTTTTTTTGTTTTTTTTGTTTTTTTTTTTTGTTTTTTTTTTGCAAAATTGCGTTGTGGAAAAAAAAAATGCATACAGATCAGGCAGTAAACATTTGCCAAACATGGAGATAAAAGATCACTTTGGTCTACGGTAGTGTTTTCATGATACCAAAATGATGACCTCCATACCGATACCATTTCAAGTTTCATGATACCGGTACTGCAAGGATATCAATGCAGAAAAAAAGTTTTGTTCATGGTAAATTATGCATTTATGTCACTGAGTTTTATTTCAAATGCATTTAAATTGTTGCTCTTTTAATTTTAATAAATTAATAATATATTCTATTAAATTTATAAAGGATATATGCATCCTCCATCGCTGTGCAACTTCTGCCTTGTTATTGGGGGCTGGGAGGGAGAGGGGATCAGCATGGAAGTTATTCCTTGTATGAATTTTGAGAGGGCTCTGCGCTGATGAATAATTAAAAAAACACAAGCACGCAGAACTGTAAAACGAATTTCTTCCGTGAACTCATCATCATTACTCTCCACTGTAAAAAGAAAAAAAAATAGCGAACATATAATATTTACAGCAGTTTCTTCTGCTTTCTCCTATTCATCTGCTCAATAAACATAATCAAGCATAATGTGCTATTTGGGAAGTTTATCTAACTCAGGGGTGGCCAATCTTATCCAGAAAGGGCCGCTGTGTATGCGGGTTTTTGCTGCAACTCCCTAATTAGATTGCTAATTAGAGGAATGATTGGCTGAAGAGTCCTCACACCTGGGATTGTACAGCTGACCTAAAGGGTATCCCAAAAACCAGTACACACACCGGCCCTTTGCGGATAAGACTGGCCACCCCTGATCTAACTGTTTAAAACACAGTGTAGCATAACAACCTGTAAGTATAAGTGCACCGATCCAATATTCAGATCGGTATCAGTCCATTTAAACTGGGTTACCCTGAATTAAGCAGAGAATAGGGGCCTGTATCATGAAGCTAGATTTCTTGCTTAGTCTAATAACTTGTTGGATTTAAGGTTTAAAAGGATTTTCTTTGTTCACTTGCATTTAGCCCCAACTACCTTAAATCCAACTAGTAATCTGGCTAAGAGAGAACACATGATACAGGCCCCCGCTTGTATTTTCCGTGTTCTGATTGACAGATCTATAGAGAAATAAAGAGCTGAGACCCTCCTGAGTTCTGGTTAAATTGCACCATGTTGGTAGTGCCCAAGTGGCTTCGTTGAGGGCAAAACGTCAACATGGGCCAAAACAGGGCTTTTCTCACAAAAACGCTTATCTCACGAAAAGAATATCATGAAAAAAGAGAATTAACGCATATTTATTCCGGAGAATCTACAGAATCTAACAATACCCAACTGGGTAAGTCTTAAATATCCCCTGGTAATCACTGTAGTTAGACAGATAGGACTTCAGCATTGAACAGGTTAAAACTTTAGCTCTCCAACTTTGGTTTGGTTTTTGGCTCTGAAACCATTAAAAACATACCTCTTATAATAAAAGTTAGCAGTTGTCAGCTTTCACTAAATTTTTTAGTGGTTTTGGAGTTAGCGGATCAGTAGTGACAGAAGCTAACTTCAGATAGCTGCGTCCACTACTGGCCCTTGGCACAACCACTTGTTGTCGCTGCCATAGTTTGGGCTTACTCAGCACCATAGTCATTCCCTATATATTGGCTCCTACCTATGTAGCCCGTAATTGTTTGCCAACTGATATAATTTTGGGAAATATTATTTAAAAGGCAATTACATGCAGTGCAACATGCATCCCTCGTAATGTACAATTTTATTCTTTGCATGAAAACATTCCCAGTAATGTTATATTAACATTTTTAGCCAACTACAACTGTTGAATTTTTTGAGTACATATTCCTTAACAGCTAGATGTGCCTAGGTGTCATCGAGAAGTTGGTTCCGACATTGATACTATGGAACCAACGCAGCTCAAAATTTGCAAAGAGTGCAAAGGTTTGCACATCAAATGGCAGCATGACAAAACTTTTTCACCACCTCAAAAGAAAATACCCAGAATAGTATGCTGACAGTGAGGGGAACCCATGTGAGTGTATCAGCTGCTACAACCACACCGTAATCTGCAAAACTATTAAAAACTAAGGATCGTAAGATAATGGATCGTGATCCTGCCTGAAAAAAGTCATATGACATTTTTGCCATATCTTCCACCCCTATAACTTACAAATAACCTAGCATTAATAAGGCTTTGGCAAATGCACCCCTGGTCTTTAACATAATTCTATGAGACAAAGCACTGGACGGATCTGGTCTTTAATGTAATTCTATAGGACAGAGCAGTGGACGGATCTGGTCTTTAATGTAATTCTATAGGACAGAGCAGTGGACGGATCTGGTCTTTAATGTAATTCTATGGGACAGAGCAGTGGACGGATCTGGTCTTTAATGTAATTCTATGGGATAGAACATTGGATGGATCTGGCCTTCAGTATCATAAGGGGGGCTGTTTGAATGTTTATTGTTGTCTTGTTTTACCCATCTTTAGTTAGATATGTTTCAGTTACACCTCTTTGCATCTTCACCCGCCGTACTGATTTTCTATTACCACCCCCCCACCCCTGCCAAGTTCCCTCACCCAGCAAGCTCCGTACCCCGTCCACGCCCTCGCCATTGGCTCTGCGGCAACCTGTCAAGGCCACACCCTCTCCAGGTCACATCCCGTCTGGCCTGCCCGCACCTGCCAGTGGCAACACCACCCCCACCCGCTCCCTGGGCCCCGCCCGCAGTGCTCTGCCACGGCCCAGTGCCTCTGCCGGGGGGGGCATCCCGATGCCTCGCAGCCGACTGGCACAGCCTGTGCGCAGGTACGTTCTCCTCATGTGCGCTGACACAATGTGTATGTGTGTGTAAATATATCCCATGGAGTTTACACACAGCCATAAAGACACAGAGAAACAAACGGTACAGCCATGGCCAAAAGTTTTGAGAATGACAAGTATTGCAAGTTTGCTGCTTCAGTGGTTGTAGATCTTTTTGTCAGATGTTTCTATGGCATACTGAAGTATAATTACAAGCATTTCATAAGTGTCAAAGACTTTTATTGACATTAAGTTTATGCAAAGAATCAATATTTGCAGTGTTGGCCTCTGCAATTCGCCCTGGCATGCTGTCAATCAACTTCTGGGCCAAATCCTGACTGATGGCAGCCCATTCATGCATAATCAATGCTGGGAGTTTGTCAAAATTTGTGAGTTTTTGTTTGTCCTCCCGCCTCTTGAGGATTGACCATAAATTCCCAATGGGATTAGGGTCTGGGGAGTTTCCTGGCCATGGATCCAAAATGTGGATGCTTTGTACCCAGAGCTGCTTAGTTGTCACTTTTGCCTTCATCATGTGCTCCATCATGCTGGAAAAGGCATTTTTCGTCACCAAACTGTTGGATGGTTGGGAGAAGTTGCTCTCGGAGGATGTTTTGGTACTATTCTTTATTCATGGCTGTGTTCTTAGACAAAATTGTCCACTCCCTTGGCTAAGAAGCAACCACACACATGAATGGTCTCAGGATGCTTTACTGTTGGCATGACACAGGACTGATGGTAGCGCTCACCTTTTCATCTCCGGATAATCTTTTTTCCGGATGTCCCAAACAATCAGAAAGGGGATGCATCAGAGTAAATGACTTTACCCCAGTCCTCAGCAGTCCAATCCCTGTACCTTTTGCAGAATGTCAGTCTGTCCCTGACATTTTTCTTGAGAGAAGTGGCTTCCTTGCTGCCCTTCTTGACACCAGGCCATCCTCCAAAAGCCTTCGCCTCACTGTGTGTGCAGATGCACTCACACCTGCCTGCTGCCCTTCCTGAGCAAGCTCTGCACTGATCCTGCAGCTAAATGAACTTTAGGAGACAGTCCTGGCGCTTGCTGGACTTGGGCGCCCTGAAGCCTTCTTCACAATAATTGAACCTCTCTCCTTGAGGTTCTTGATCCGATAAATGGTTGATTTAGGTGCAATCTTACTAGCAGCAATATCCTTGCCTGTGAAGCCCTTTTTATGCAAAGCAATGATGACTGCACGTGTTTCCTTGCAGGTAACCGTGGTTACCAGAGGAAGAACAATGATTTCAAGCACCACCCTCCTTTTAAAGCATCCAATCTGCTATTCTAACTCAATCAGCATGACAGAGTGATCTCCAGCCTTGTCCTCATCAACACTCACCGGTGTTAACAAGAAAATCACTGCAATGTCGTCAGCTGGTCCTTTTGTGGCAGGGCTGAAATGCAGTGGAAATGGGTTTTTTGGGATTAAGTTCATATTCATGGCAAAGAGGGACTTTGCAATTAATTGCAATTCATCTGATCACTCTTCATAACATTCTGGAGTATATGCAAATTGCCATCATAAAACCTGAGGCAGCAGACTTTCAATATTTGTGTCATTCTCAAAACTTTTGGCCACGACTATATTTACTTTTTGATATGCACGCGCACCCACCCAGCATTCTCCTGCCCCCAGGTCACTACCTGCTCCCCGGACCATTGGCGGAATGAAGGATGACAGCTGGAAAGAGGGCTGCTACTAGCTGCTATGGAGCCGATTGGTCTACTGGTCAAAAGTCACAGTGTGGCACTTTATTGGTGGAAGAGCAGAAAACGGAAGCATTGAAACTCACACGGACACTGCGCAATCAGAACCCCCCCCCCCCTTACCCCTGGTCCCACAGAAAGCCAAAGAACCCACGACTCAAATCATGTGACGTGCCCATCTAGCCAAGTTATGCCATGTGTGATGTGTGTGGTGAAGGTGAGGGCAAAGGAACCATCGGGCTATTCAGTCACACACTGCTATCTGAGGGAGGAAGGTCCAGCCTGGGAGTCTGCCGGACAGCCTTCTTCTGGCTTCTGTGCTGGAATTTGCTGTGCTGAGGCTCTGTTCTGTAACTATGCAGGGGTCCTCCTACACTGGAGCCTGTACAGGTGGCGTGCCCAAAGGGCCACTGAGGGGCAAGCTGATTACCTCTGGCCCAGCAATGCCCCCTGAACCCATGTCATGCCTACCAAGTGCCTAAGTTTATCCAAATCATTTTTATGGCTTGCACCCCCTCAACCCCCCATTAACACTCGTCTGCCAGTTACAGGAGGGTAGCATAGTGTCCCCCCAGTGGCCATGGTCTAGCTTGCCCCTCCGCTCCATTAAATAGGAAGCTTCTTCATCCACTTCAGAGCATCAGCCAGGAAATGGTTCCCATTTACTTTAACCACTGAATATATCACCCATATCTGTTTTGTTCTGTCTTTCCTGTGTCATGTCATATTTTTACGTTAGTCACTCTGACTTCCTGCTACTGTCCATTACTAATTTCTCTCTGATCCTCTTCATTTTTCCTCTCCATCTGTCTGTTCCTCTCTCCATGCCTTACTCCTCTTCTGCACAGTCCTCTCCTTTCTCCCTAACCCTCTGCTTTGCCTGACTGCCCGCTTCACTGACCTGGCAGATGGAGGCTCCAGTCTTAACTAGCAGCTTGTCTGATGTTGCTTTGGCATCTGAACTTACCTCTGCATGACTCTGAATAATGAGAAATGGCCATCCAGGACTAATTTTCATGTTTGACTTTGTAATTTATTTATTTGAATTTATTTAACAGATTTTGATTTGAATATATACAGACATGCTCATTTTTTTTTAGACTTAAAAAAATTACTTTTAAACATTGAAAGCAAAGATGCTCCCTTAAAGTGTGTTGCTGTTGTGTTTTCAGGTGGGGAATTCCAGTAAAATAATTTATTGACACTGTAGTTAAATTGAAGTCCCCTGGTGTCACAGCCCATATCCGCACCAGCTAACAGGATTGCTCTCGGGTCATCATTTCCTCTTGGCTTTTGGGCTGTGACCCATTCAACAATTCAGCTGTGGACTAAATCCCACCATGACTCCTGGTTGATGTAAACGTTGACCACAGTTCTAACAGGCTACCAGACTGGGTTGTACGCCTCAGACTTTTGATTTGACTGAGGTAAAGCCATAATTGGGTCAGCTGACATATTGAAAAGCAATTGGTTGTCAGGGTCGTCCAACCACCAGTAGGGGGCATGCATCCTCCAGGACTGCCGATAGTCAAGGCTGATCAGTACATCCTCACTCATGCTTGATCTCACCTTGGACAATGACTGTCAGTGCTGCTAGTCCATCCTGCACACTATTGAATGGACAGATGCAGCTTTTCCTGGCTAGAATCTCTGTATCTCTCACACACAAGCACACACACCCTCCCCTAGTCCTGTATGTCCCCTGATGTCTGCATGAAGTATGAAGCTTGGGCTGCAGTGTTTAGTAATTCCATGTCATTTCATGTCACAAGCCAACAAAGAGTTCTGTATCTGTATCATGGCCCATACACAGTGGGCTTAGATTAGATGTGGGTGCAAGAGGTGGGTCCAGTAAAGTGTGGAGGTGTGGCTTAGCAATTTATAAAATAATTAGTGCCTATGATTTAATCCAGTTACGAGGGTTTTTTTGAATGTGCTTTTTGTTGGTGCCAACCACTTTTATTTGCCAATATATTTATGTAGGGTCTGCTGACCCCAGTATTGCTTGAAGTTTCCACATTTCTCAGCAAATAGTCTTTTCAGGTTTCTTTTAAAAATTGCATTAAAGGGCGCATACAGTTATTGGAGAAACACTGGGAATGTCCTTGATTGGACATGCTCTATGCTTGTCAGTGGCCTGTCCAAACAGTCATTTGCCCTGGGTTTACAGCTGCATGTTCACTGTTTTCAGGCATCAAAGAGAATGTCAGTTACCAGTTACACATACATGTTGAATTGTTTTATTTTACTATTTATCAGAAAACCACTGTATTTGCCCTTTAATGATACCTAAAAGTACTCCTAAAAAGTATGTAGAATATGCGCCTTGGTATTTAAAAGTGAATAATCTGTAAGAAAGACTATTTATTGATGAGACGGCACCCATCATCAGTCAGCCTTTAACTCAGCTGGTTGTCAGGGCGATTGTTGCTAAGGCAGTTGATGCTAGGGGACAAACATTGCCATTTTGTGTGATTGTTTGTTTACAGACTTTTATATCGTCACAGACATTGTTTCCCCATATAAAATCACAATTAAAATAAAAATTCAGCTGCAACTGCCCTTTGCTGTGTTTCTGTAATTTTATTGTGCAACGTCATGCACAAAGCTTTTAAGTGTCACACATATTACATGAGTTAGAATTACTCAGTTATATTTAGTTTCAGTCAGTTCAAAAGTCATTAAGGAGAAATATAACGGGTAATTGTTATAATAGGGAGTGGATATTTAAAAATAGTTGCACCAAAACTTGCCTGGGTTCTGGAGCTATTCCAGGTGGCAAAAGGCACCAAGATAGAGTACAACCTAGCTGGAAAAATGGTACGATGCTGCCATCTGCTGACGACAAAGCTAATTGTAGCTATGACTTGCACTTTCACGCATAACAGTTCGTTTGTGTCGTAATAAAACCGGGTTTATGTGGTAATAAAGGTTTTGCTTAGAGAATGGTAAATTCAGATTTTATACTTAGTACTTACATTCAAGCTCTAAACAGTTTAAGCACTAACTCAACATACATCAACAAAGTAAATGTTTAATAGGCTATAGCATTATTACGTAACATTGGTAGGATTTAATTAAAACCCGCGTTTAAATTACTCCAGTTGTGGTGGCAGAATTAATCAGTCAGCAGGATAATCAAGCCCAGCTAAGGTGGCAAATAGGACGTGACTCAGCCGCAAAATGAGCTCTGTGGTACTTCAGCCAGAATGCTGAATCACTCCAGCTTTCACATTTTACCAGTTTAGTTACGCAATTAACCGCGCATCTGGGGCTTCCAAAGAACACATCAAGTAACTCATACCTAAATAAATGTAATCAAATACATCGTAGGATCTTCTAACCACTTCTTCTGATCTGCTTCACGTGGGAGCAAAGGCAGCATAGAGTACAAGGCTGAGGTACCCCCCCCCCCCCCCCCCGCGCGCACAGAATGGTAGTCGCGGGGTACATGCACAATCGTACCTTATGGGCAACTCAGAACGTGTCTCTGTGTTAAAAATCACTTCAACTACATTAAGATATTAATACGCTTCATCCTCAGGCAGGAGATTTTAACCCCCAAACCTGAAGGTTTGAGGCATCGGTGCAGAGGTGGAGATTTCAGGTCTAGAGAATACAAATTAAAGACCAAGATTTTGTTTCAACCAACCAGTTGAGTACTCTATAGGCGTATTTCGCTATGTCCAGCTGGAAGGTGGTGAATGTATTCACAGTATTTATTATTACCGCATAACAATAAAATCAGGAAACTTTTATGTATCTTTATTCCTAAGCCTTTACTCAATGGTTGTATATTAACCAAATTAAGCATAAGTATCCTTCTCAGGGATACAACGCCGTGGGGTCTGTTTCAGGCTTACGATTGAAAACTTGAAAATGTAATCTATCGGATTCATGGGCGTCGCTGGGTCTGATCACTCGGGGCTATAGTCCCGACTATTAAATTTAAGCCTATCCCCGGGTGTTTTAGCCCCGATGCCAATCTTCCTTCAAAAAAAGGTCCAGCCTCAGGTACAATTCACTAAGCCCCTGTTCTGGCCAATAGCTAGAAATGGGTTTCTACACAATTTTATAATTCAAAATGAAATAATCACAGGATATTTTAAATCAACAACCACCGGGAAAACGAGCATAATACAAGCACGTGATAAGCGAAAAGCCGAAAAATAAAAACCATAAACACATCACCTCAAATGAACCACGCGATCACATTTTCTGCGATGCTTGAATGTTACTTCACAAAACGTCAACACACATTGTGAATTTGGTATCACATAGCACTACTCGTAATCGGTGGCTATTTCACCAAAAATGAATCCGATCCGGGGTTATTCTGAATTTCCAGCGTCCTCGAAAATTTTCAGATTTAAAGTTTCCTTCATGAGGGGCTTCTTATGCTTCCTACCAGAGAAATTCAGATGTTGAAACGTTCTGTAATCGCGCACCATCGCGTAATGACTTGCACCCTGTTTAGACGGAAATGTAAATCATCCTGTGCAAGAGTGCCTGTTAATTGTATGGTACAGAAGACATTGGAAGGCTCCTGAGCCAAGCAGACCATTGCATGCAGACTCCCAGCCCTGTCGGGAGCATTAAGTTGTCGTTTGGAGTAAAACAGCCTTTTACAATACCTCGACTTAAGCTGTTCCGTATGGGCAGCGTGCACTCAGCGAAAACTAATGCTTCTCTGGTAAGGAAAGGTCTCGATCAAGAAGCGCTTTAAAAATCCCTTCCTGCGTTACAGAGTTGATGACCGTCTTACACGTGCATGGTCGAAAAGGTGTGACTACACGAATTTTGAATTCGTCTATGTAAACAGCTGGCCTAAGTATCATATGGCGAATTGTACGCTGTTCTAGTTCGACGGAGTCCATCCTATCGCGAAGGGGTAGAATCCTTTCAGTAAGGAGAGTGACAGACTCTTGACTGACGTTTGCCGTCTCTTTCGAGAGCTTTTTTGACGTGACAAAGCTCATATCGACTACTAGCGAAAGAACGGTGCAAAAGCACCACAGTGCCGACCGACCACACGTCTTTTACAAATTTATTTTACGCAAAAGGGATACATTTTATTAAGAGTGCCAGAAACGTACCTCTTCCGTACAACAAAAACAATACGACTTAGGCTACTAGTTAATCTGAATGTTGCGGATGCACCGATAAACTCCCAAACCCGCGCAATGACATGCAGAAGAGTCCAGTCCAGAAGCCGACGTCCGGAGTGAGCGTCAGGAAAACGACAGTCCTGTATCCGGGCTGTTTTAAATCCACCTCTCTTATTTATTCGCAGATAGTTTAAGAAAATACATTGTTCATTTTTTATATATAAATTCACTATGCGCGGTACATCAGTCGGACTGACGAGGGTCATTTCTAAATTGCGGAGGTGATTGTTGGCACAAGCTGCAAATTCTAGGTCAAAACAGGTAAATTAGTAGTAAGGAGGCAATCTAAACGGGATTATGCGTTACCAGAACACAAGTATAAAAACACAAACACTTGCTTCGTGCATCACGTACACAATTTAATTCCACGTAACTGGAGAGAGCTTAGGGCATATATGCGTGTTGGCTTTTAATAGCATTAGCATTGCAACATTTTAAAAAAGGCATGCATCGCTGATGAAATCCAATTAAAACAAATATAGCATTTAAAATTATTATAATTTTTTTTATGTAAACGGCACGCTATCTGATGAAAGGATGCTAAGTGTCATTAGGGCGATTACTCGTGAACTCTGACACCCACCAGGCCTGACAATCACCGGGGAAATAACCTAGCCGGCAATTTCAGCATCATTCACATTGCAGCGATTGCCTACCCGATACGCACTGTCTGGACAGTCAATGAAACACTATACCCCAAAATACCTGGCAAGCGCCTGAATGGAGACAACGATATATACTTGATACTATTCAATCAGAATCGGGTGTTTCTTTAAATTTTTTATTAAGTGCACAATTCTCCAACTGTAACGAAATACGACTTATGGGAAACCGTAGCACGCTCGCCCACAGTCCAAAGGCATGAAAAAAACAGGCGTTTCCATTTGCAGGCGCAGATAAGCGCGACGGGATCCACCAAGACCAACCTCCATACTCCCTTCTCGACGACAATAAGAGAGCCTTCCAACAACGTTCGGGTCGGCTGGCACTTAGGGCGGACCAATCAGCATGATTGGAAAACCAGCCTTCTTGACGGAATCGGTTTATAGCACAGACCACCCCTTTGATGCCCACACATTCTCTAAATAAGCCTCGGTCCTCCTTCAGCCATTGGCGACAAGAAACTGTGACGATGCACCGCTAGGGGACCCGATCGCTGCGCTCGGACCAACAGGGGACACATACCCCACATTATCTGATAAACTCTCTAGGGAGCTTTCTCAGGTAACACAATGGAAAATCTAAACGTTGCAGACAATGAAACTTTTTTGCCGGTGAATATAACTCCCTTTTCTAACTTAACCGAAAATGAGGAGAACATCACGCAAGCTTCTAACAGGTTTTCCGAAGACATTGTCAGCGCTGGATTACAAGTCACCAGTGATCCGATATCACTGATGACCAGCGCTTTGAAAAATACCGCCCCAGTGCACTTTCTTGGAGATCACCCTCCTGTCACCTATGCCACCGACAAACTTGTTGTTGCGTTTTGGGACTCTCCGCTAAGCCACGGTATCAATGTATTTGTGGGGATAGTTTTTTGCTTTACGATGCTCGGCTTGGGCTGCACCGTTGAAATCAGCCAGCTCGGGGAACACATCCGCAGGCCTATCGGAGTGCTGTTGGCTCTTGTGTGCCAGTTCGCCATCATGCCCCTGGTGGCGTTCCTCTTGGCCCTAGCCTTTTCACTGGACGATGTAGCAGCTATCGCAGTGCTACTGTGTGGTTGCTGCCCCGGCGGGAACCTGTCCAACATTTTGACTCTCCTGGTTAACGGAGAGATGAACTTGAGGTAAGCGCGCGCCTACCCGCCTACCTCGCGCTCAAGTCGGACAGTTCCAAAATCAAATTTGGACTATGATTGCAAAATATATTTAATCAAATTGATCTATACGGTTTTAAATTACCCCGCGTTATGAATTAAGTAAAGTCGATGAATGAGTTTTTATTTAAACGACTTCATACATGACATCTTGGTTTGAGAATATTTTGAGAAAAACATATAGATGCGCATTTAAACAAATTTATTTCAGTTCAATTCATGTATTTCAGTAAAAACAGAACTGTTTATTTACAAATAACTCAATTAACAATGTAGTATCTTTAAATATCTAATATATATATCAATAATACGTATTTAAAACAAGAGAAATCAGAGAGAAATCAAGAAATATTTCGTGTTTTAAGAATTGGAACACTTCTTTAGAGCCATCGCAGTAACTATACAAACGATAACGGGTCCCCTTTCTGTCCTCCAGCGTCATCATGACCATTTCTTCCACCCTGCTGGCGCTGGTGCTCATGCCGCTCTGCCTGTGGTTGTACAGCCGCGCCTGGATCAACACCCCAGTTGTGAACCTCTTGCCTTTTGGAGCGATCATCCTTACTCTGTGCAGCACGTTAATCCCCATCAGTTGTGGCGTGGCTCTCAGATACCGCTACACACGGATCGCTGACATAATCTTAAAGGTAATTCTACAAACGCTCCCAAAGCCCATTCGGCAACTCTCATCTCCGTTCATTACTAAAACGCCCATATAGCATGTAGATCCGAGTAGTTTATCTTAATACCTTAGGAAATCGAATGATGCAACCTAAACACAATATTGACGCAAACCATTACAATAAAAAAATAACAAAATGTTCACAGAAACGCTAATACGGTTCGAGTCATTTAAATATTTGTAAGATACGTTCTGTTTAATTACGTGAATCATGATAATGTCAGCAACAAAATTTGCGCATTAGAGGCGTTACTAGAATTTCTAGACTTAAACGCCTTTCTCGATAACGCTGGTGATTTGTTGTATCCCAATTCAAGCCATTCATTGTCAAAGGCTACAATGTGCGTATAAACGGGCAGGGGTATCTCAGTTATAACGGGCTCAAAAAACAAATAAAAACATTACTGTTAATGGCATTATTATTTAACAAAAGATCTGTCATATGATACTGAAAACAATATTTTAATTAAATAATGGTTTGGTTGTTGTATGAAAAAAAGTACAATAATTCTTTATTTTAAAAAATGGAGGAAATTCAGCTGTATCACTTCCAAAACGGGGATCCAGAAAGTCCACAAAGTCAACATCAAAAATTACAATGTGTTCCATTGAATAATAATAAAAAAAACCTAGAATATGAGCCAACTGTTTACCCTATTCTTCCACAAGTCAGTGTTACACTGTTTGCTGGATATATTGCAGGGTTTTTTTTTTAGCTGGGCCCTGAACCACCTGATTGAAGTAATTGCCTTGAGTGAATTTCATTTAACTACATGTCTGAGCCCTTAATGGTGTAATGAAGGCTGGAAAAGTTTCTGGACTCTGGCCTCTTAGATGACAATTGAATCTGCGTGATGTAGAGAGTCCATATCTGGACTTCTAAATATAGATGAGCACACTAAAGACTGATTCATGGCAGTAATACTATAGCAACTCCCCCCACTAGTTCACACTAGTTACGCACCCTGCAATTTCAACCAAAGTTGCTCTTTTCGGAGATGAATTATTGGAAAAAAATATAATGCTTTATATTATGAGTAAATACTATTCTATTTTATACTATTTGGTATCTCTTGTTAATTATTAAAAAAAATTCTTTCAAAAATCCATTCTCAGATTCTTAAAATTGCAATGACCAGTATGTTAGACAATTTAACCTCCTCCTCCAGAAACTGCAAAGAGGCAGACCCCCCAGGAGGGGTCAGTGTAGGGTTAGGGTTAAGCTGCTCCTGCCAATTATCTACTGGCACACTTTAATAGAGCACGGCCTAACAAAAGCACAAAATGGAGGGTGGGCGGCTTAGTCGATATGTGTCAGGGGCAATCCGGAACAAAGTGGTAAGGCAAACACAAGGTCAGTGACCCCCACAGAGTGACGTCACACACCGCATAAATCTAAGCAATGCAAGTCAGCATCACTACCATTAACGATGACATGATTTAATTACAGTAGCTCATGTGGGGGCTGGCTGATGAATTTGTCCACAGGATTTATTGCATCCTCTACCACTGTCATACATAAATGTCTAGGTTACACTTGAGTTCTTTTAGTTTAATTCTACAAATATGCCACATGTATAAAAGAACATCGACAAAAACGTAATGCAAGTACGGAGTCTCAGTATCCTTTGGCAGAAGCACCACTAGGATCTAGAGACATCTGGGACATAGTTACAGATGCAAATGTCAGGGCCAATGAATCAGGCTCTCTTTGTCAAATGGGATCTTGGTGTTAACTCAACCTTAGCCCACAATTTCACTTGAAATGGTACTCTAATTTTTACTTCATTTCACAAAGCATACCGAGGTCTACACGAAAGAATATCAGTCGCAACTAAGTGTAGTTTAGTCAATTTGACTCAGTATAAGGAAAATGCAATCACCTAATACAATGGTAAAACCCTATGTAGCACATATCCCTACCAGAATCACTAACAATGCAAACTTACCTTAAGTAATAATAATAATAAAAAACCCTTCTGTGTCCTTTTAACCTTGACTACATGCCAACCACTAAACATCTAGAGTTTAAGCAACACCTTCATAGCCTCCTTCTATAGGTGGTGGGCTCACCAAATTCACTACTGAAACCCACTGTGAAAATGATCAGGTTTTGCCAGTATTATTGCTTGCCAATGGATGTGAAGTATCTAAACAAGTGAATACTCATGTGATCTGATGTGCATATTGTGTTTTGGACAGATCTCACTGTGGTCCTTGCTGGTGACCCTGGTGATGCTGTTCTTCATGACGGGTGCCATGCTGGGCCCTGAGCTTATATCTAAGATTCCACCCTCTGTGTACCTGGTGGCGGTGCTCATGCCACTTTCTGGCTATGCGGGAGGCTATGGCCTGGCTGCGCTGCTCGACCTACCTCCTAACAGCCGCCGGACTGTCTCCCTGGAAACGGGCTGCCAGAATGTACAGCTCTGTACTGCCATCCTCAAACTGGCCTTTCCGCCTGACCTGATGGGCGGAATGTACATGTTCCCACTCCTCTACGCGCTCTTCCAGGCAGCCGAAGCTGCCGTCTTCATACTGGTCTACAGGATTTACCGGAGAGAAGTCCTTCACAAACAAGAATTTCCGGAGGATGGCGATGATACGAACATCACATATAAGACACTGAGAGAAGAGGAAAATGGTTTTGATACTGCTTATGGAGCAGTGACAGTGAGCGACCCAAATTCTATCATGATGGAACCCCAGCCAACCCCGGCTGAGGTTTAACATCAATCACACCAATAACATCACTAGCATCTTTTGAGCACATATGGAGTCAACATGTACATTGCTGTTGTATAACCCACAATGCCCATGCATACATTTACCATTTGCATGGCAAAAGATGCGTTTATTAGCATAATGCCCATAGGAACATCAGCTTTGTGATGAATGGTATAAAAGTAACGGCTGGAATATTATTATTAAGAAAGTGCTGCAGCCATATTATTTCAACAGTCATCCCTCTTACGGTGCACCAGTAACTTCCAGTATTCATAATTTTCTACGAATGGGCATAAAGCAAATTAAGTAATATTTGTTGAAATGTATATTCAAAAAATGTATATTTAAACTAGCCTCAACTATCATAAGGTTATATTTTGAAAAACAAACAATGTGAAGGTGAACAAACATGCTTGAAGTTGTGTGTAAAAACTGGCTGCTGGGTGTGGAAGCTGGCATCACTAAAGTGTAAGGAAAGTTCTGTATTCATACAGATCACAATTGGTCTGAGACTGTGGTGATTTACTGTGACACCCAGCGGACTCTGGATTCATAAGCCACCAATGGTAAGCTCTGCTGAGCAGAGCATAGAGAGTGTTGGACAGCCAGCATCCAGGACAAATGCAGAACTTACGTTTTGATTTCTCAGGGCCACATCGGCTGTGTCCCACTGACCTTCAAATGTCAGACAGCAAAATCCTCAACAAATCCAAATATTTGTGTAACATGCATTAACATATAATTTAATAAACATACATTAAAAACAACGTTCGCTGCCATCTACTGTGTTTCTCATTAACTACATCACAGCAGTATGACAAAAGCCTGGACCTGGACACCTAATCCTGGACCTCTTAGTCTGACCGAGATGTATCAAAAAACAAACCTAAACAGTAACATTAGCTGAACCCTGTACCATATCGATACATTGTTAGTGAACACATTTAAATTACAAATTGTACATAAAGAACCGTAAATTCCGACTGACCTCCAAACGCTTGCGTCTCGGGGCATGTGGTAACAAGCCTAATCAGCATAGGAAATGAAGGACACCGGGGAATTAAAAGTAATCGACGGCCCTGGCCTATTTAAATTGGTAAAGCCACACACTTAGGTTGGCTTAGCATTATGGCTACATATGGTGACGAGTCACTAGACAGCTACCTGTACTCAGCGTATAATCCATACGCTTGCCGCTTCCTCAATGCCAAGCCGAAAGGCGGCGGCTGGCGGCACAAGAGTTATTTGGCGAGCTATGGCGACGGCGAAACTTATTTTGACAATCACCAAAGAGCGCAGCTTAAGTCCATATTGTCCCAAATCAACCCCAACCTCACCCCCCGGCTAAGAAAGGCCAACACTAAAGATGTCGGGGTCCAAGTGAACCCTAAAACGGACGCCTCCGTTCAGTGCTCCCTGGGGCCCCGGACTCTGCTGGCTCGGAGGCGGGAGACATTTCGGAAACGGAGGCAGGACGCCGAGGCGCCCGGAAGCCCGGTGAGCACCGTGCGCTATCCGCGCACCTTGGCCGTGTACTCCCCCATCGCTTCTAGGAGGCTGACCTCTTTCCTGGAGAATGAAGCAGAGCAGGTGCGGGCCGAGGAGCAGTCTGGAAGTGCGGAGAGGGACGAGGACCAGGAGAGCGAGAAAAACGAGGTGGAAGCCGAAGCCGAGAAAGCAAGCGAAGAAATATCGGACGACCAGCTCCGCCAGCAGCAAGACGCCTGCGAGAAAACCGAGGACTCCTCCAAAGCCGAGGAAGCCCCAAAGAACCAAGATGGCGCCCAGTCAAAGGCGCGCGTAAGATTCCAGGTGACTCTGTCATAACGCAAATAATCCCTAAGTGTGGAAGCTGATCTCTGCGGGTGTAGCGCAGCTTTCAGATTTAAGCACTTAAATAAAATACTAAGCTCAATGTGGCAGTCATTGTAATGCTACTCTATACTCTGAAGTTCTTAGAACAGAAGTACGGCTATTATCACTGCAAAGATTGCAACCTGCGATGGGAGAGCGCATACGTCTGGTGTGTGCAGGGCACCAACAAGGTATGGGTAAAAACGACCGTAAAATGTTAAAGTAGCCAGTCGGTTGTGTAAACTCCTCAGAATAGCCTAGCGTTTTTCCAGGTCTACTTCAAGCAGTTCTGTAGAACATGCCAGAAGCCTTACAATCCGTACCGCGTGGAGGATATCACTTGTCAGGTAGAGTGCATTGTCCTCCGATAGTTGAACAGAAGTAATTGATTTTATAACAACGATAGGGCGACTCGTTGCCTCATGCTTTAACCCCTCCCGACAGAATTGCAAGCGGGCGCGCTGCACATGCCCGGTAACGCCGCGTCACGTGGACCCCAAACGCCCGCATCGCCAGGACCTGTGCGGCCGCTGCAAGGGCAAGCGCCTTTCCTGCGACAGCACGTTCAGCTTCAAATACATTATCTAACATGTTTCCTGCAGTCCTGGTTGCAGCTGTGTTTCAGCAAATGGTGCTTATCTGTCCTCAACCTAAATGAGATGTAAAATAAATGGAACAGCATTGATTCATTGCATCACGTGTCCAGTGCTGTTTTGAAATAGCTTTAGTTCGGTCAACTTGCCACATTCTGGGTAAGTGGCATTACCAAGGGACAAGTCAGCAATATGAAAAGGCTGGATTCATTACCAGTGATTTTACATTTGGTTTGGTGGGTGGCTGTTACTGGCATTTGCTTTTGATTGTTGAACAGCAGTTTAAATTCAGGGGCTGTACTGAAAGACCAGACGCATCAAGGCTGTCCCATTTGAAGGCTCCTTCAAATGGGGTCTAAAATGACCTTTTGTAAAGTTGTGAAGGACATACCTCTTGGATCCTTAATGGCCCAAGATTCAATGTGTTGACCTTCTTGGGGAGGGGAATAAAGGTAGACTCAAAGTATAGAACTGTACACCCATCATGGCTCCCAAGCTCATTTCAGTATTCATGAGCAAAAAATGCTCAGGCTGTCAAGCCAGGTGCACTGGCCCATCCTGAAAGCTGATTGGCCTCTGTGTCCCCTCCCCTGTCACTGATTCAGAACAAAGGTTAGCCTACTTTAAAAGTGCCCCTGGCTGGGTTGGTCCTAGTGAATTTCACTGGATAATGTGAGTTATACACTGCCTAAGGCATACACTAAAGTGGTTCCCCATCAGAATTCTCATTATACAAATTGAATTCCAGGAACTATACATGTAAATAAGATCGTTTAAAACCCAAAAATGTCCCCAATATGACATTTCCTAGTTAAGATTTCCAGGTCTTTGGAAAATTTCAGCCAAATTCCCTGATGAAGATGGACTGTGGTCTCAAGATTTAAGCACTGCATTTACACACACACACACACCCCCCCCTTTAAAAAAAGCCACCATAACAGGAACAACAGTACAACTGGCTGATGCTGATTTAAATGGATCTTTAATAAACATTTCAAATGAATTAAATACCTTTTAAAATAAATAACAGCGGAGAGGCCACAGCAGAGCTAGCCCCCATGTGGGAGCAGAGTGAGAGTATGTGCAGGTCAGAGCTCCTCCACATCGCCCACTCCCAGGCGTGATACCCAGCAGCCTGCCAGGCCTCACATGTGGGCACACACGTGGCTCACAGCTGGAGAGCAGACCGCTGGACAGAAGGTGCTAACAAGTCAGAGCCGCTCTGCTCTCCGAACGTCCCTCCACGCAGTCAGAAGCCAGAGGGTTAAGCAGAACACATACATGTGGTCAGGCTTTATCTATGAAGGCTGGTATGAGGAAAAAAGTGTAATGCACCTCTAAATAAAAACTATTTTCCCAGTAAATAATATACCCATTAAATAATTAAGAACAGCATTCAAAAGTACCAAACAGCCAACAGAAGAGTTCCCTGTAAGGGCCGAGTACAGTGATCATTTTAATGTGCCGTGACACAGGTTTTTTAATATAGTTCATGTCCCTGCGCTTTGGCAGAAAGCACAGTGCCTTTCGAAAGCACAGCAGAGCTAACATGGATGGACGCGGGCTACAGTTTCTTTGCAGAACACAGTGCTGCGACGCGCCATCAGTAACCCCCCCCCCAGGTCAAGCAGAACCAACATGAAGATCACAGTGAAGTGGAGGAATGCATAATGTCCAGGCAGGCCCAGGCATCTTTATCCCAGTTCCAAGGAACGTGAGAATTCCACACCTTCCTCATCCTTGGTGCAGGCTGGCCGCCAGGCAAGCGTTCAGAGGCACGGTCGACGAGTACGGGCATCCTGACCGCCCTCCACGTGGACCGTGACCACAGCCAAACAAGGGTTGGTTGTGACATGTTGATGTGGGAAAAAAAATTATGACGATGGAGCAGTTTGGTTAGCAATAATTCCATCTGGTCCCTCCCCCAAAAACGCTTTATACACCTATTCTGGAATAACAGTGCATTGCACAAATATACAAGAAAAAAAAAAAACTGGTTTTACACTATACATTTCTAAAATATATACAGAGTAAAATAAGTTACCATCGTTTTATAATGAGCCAGTTTGCACTTAGCTTGTGCATAAATCTGAGTTTATGGGTGCTTATGTGTCTGTACACGCACACACACCCACATACACACCTCTCTAAAGGCAACTACCGTTTTGGTTACCTACAATCAGATTTCATTAGAGAAAACTCCAAGCGAGGAAGTAGCCCGACCCCTAGAGGTGGCTGATAGGAATAACATGGGGGGGCACTCAGGAAACATTCACAAACTAGGTTTAGCTGATTAAAAAATAAAAATTTCTCCAAAAAAATACTCTTGCAGTGCGATCTCTTCCAAGCATGCATTTGAAAGCTCTTCGGGTTATCAGTCCTTGAAGCAGAGATATCTCCATTATGCCAGCCCCCTGTATTCTAGGGCATAACCGTAGCCGCCCAGTGATCCTGGAAGCCTTGAGGGTCATTCCACCAAGAGTCCTCTAGCAGGCGCTATCATCCATCTGCTTCCACGCCATAAGGTCACCTCGAAGCATTATTGCGGCTGAACATAGCGTCGGCTTATTGTGAGGAGGAGACTAGCTTATACATATATACATAGGTACACCCACACACGCAAACACCCCCTGCAAACACCCACGCACAACAGATTCCCGGAAGTCCTTTAGCCCTTAGACATCTTGCGGGTCTGGTGGCCCAGCTGACTCAGAAGCCGACGCTGATGGAGGAGCTCTGGGCCAAGCGCAGCGACTCACGGATTTGCAGGTTAAGCTCTGTGAGCAGGCCGCTGGCCTGGGACAGGTCTCGGCTGGGCCCCACCACTGCCAGGCAGCCCGTCTGGCCCAGGCTCTGGTGCCGGAAGTAGATGTGTAGCAGCGTCTGGACCGCGTCGTCTGTGTCGCTGCCGAAGATGTCACTGGGCCATTGAGACCTGCCCACAGATTGGCAACAGATTAAAAGATTTTTCAGTTTCAGATAAAAAGCACCGATACAAAGTGCAAACTGCCAACTCCAAATGATTTTGTACCAGAGTAGGATTAGTCAGATAAAAACAGCATCACTCGCCGATTACCTGAAGGTTTTGACTTGCGCAAGTGCAACGCTGAAGTCCCGCCCCCTCAGGGACTCGATTAGGGAGTGGATGGCATTCTCAGTGTCAGCCTGAGCCATCTCAGGCACATTAACTTCCTCCTGCCCATCTCCCAGAGACTCAGCCTCCTTAAGACAGCTCTCTAAGAGAGCCAACTCCTCAGACATATTTGTTACCTGGAGGAGAACAACATGGACTTGGTAACTTACAGAAATGGCATGCTGTACACAAGGAGGATGGAAGGAAGGCAACAAGCCAGACAGAGAAAAAGCATGTGACAGACAGACGGCCAGGCAAAGACAGGTAGCCAGACAGACAGCCAGACAACATTTGACCGTCTCTACAAATCCAGCTTTCATGGAGCAACTCCACCCCAGAGTACGTGTGTATAAGACCTCCATGTGCAGACTGACCCGGACCAACACCCCTCGCCTGCTTACCTCGGCCTCCCTCTTGATGGTGTCCACCCGGCTGATGAGCTTGCAGTAGGCCTGGAAAAGCAGCAGCAGCTGGAAATGTAGCTTGTAGAGCCTGCGACAGAGCTCTAGCTCCTGGTACGGAAGGAGAGGGGGGTCATCACAAACAGCTGGCTCACTTGCACTCCCACACCTGCATACACACGCTCCATAAATAGGTGCATGATTAGAGATGGCAGGAGGTTAGCAGCTCCTAGAGGAGACGCAGCACTTGCTAACCCCAGGCGAGGGAGCTCTGTTTGCCTCTGTTTATTATGGATGGAAAAGAAAAAGAAAAAAAAAAAGAGAGACAGGCATGCAGGTTACACCTATGGGATGGAAACAGCCTGCCTAGCCCCCACGAGTTCCTTGAAGCGTCTAGAACCAAGCGTGATGACATCTGCTGGACTGGGAATATATGAAAAGGTGTAGGAGGGTTAGTGCTAAGTGGAGAATAGGCACACGTGTTGCCAATGGCAACCAGCAACCTTTAGGCACCTGAGAGGTCTGCAGGTAAGCTTTAAGCCAGAACCAGCCGTTAGCCCTCTGTAACTGCCCCACCCCCACCCCACCCTGACCCGAACATCACTGATCCCATTCACCCAATCCAAATATAAAAGTTGCTAAATGATAAACAGTACACCGCTGCTTAGGAGACCACGTGGGAGGGGCTTGCGCTGCTCATCAGACCACTAATCACAACAACGAGGTCAGGGTACACATTTGCATTAATAAGCATGAAATTTCCACAAGAAATGATTGGAGGTGGAGTCTTATAGAGTGTTAAGAGACTGACGAGGGGGAGGGGGGACTTTTTGCAGTGTTAGATTGTGTTATTAGATGGAGAGGGTGGGGCTGACATCATTGGGCGGAGTCAGAGCAGAAAGGGAGGGAGTTGGCAAGCAGCAGGACTGCGCAGACACACACACAAATGGAATGATTGGTCTGCTGTCCTGAACTAAGTAGACAGTCTAGAACGAGAGGCACTTACTGCCAGAGCTTCCATTTGCTAAGCAAGGAGAGTGAGCAGGTCACAAAAAAATAAAAAAAAGAAGACAGGGTGGGGGGTGGGGGTGGGGGTGGGGGGGGGAGGGGAGAAAGACCAAGAATTAGTGAGTCCTAAGGAGAGGAGAGACAGGATTCACCATTCTGTGCACTGAATGGACATCACAGTACACCACTGCTCTACAAAGACACACACAGCCAGCAGGCTGCTTCGGGACAGCTGCTACCGATCGCTCTTCCGAGGAATGAACCGGAAAAGGAGAGAAGATGAAAATATAGAGGAGGGGGCTGCTTCTTTAAAAGTCTGCTCAGGCTGCCTGAGGGTGACCCGTTCTTGGCACCCAAGCTGCAGTCTTGCGGCGCCAAAGCCTGCTCCGGCATGGTGTCCTTGAGGATCCTTATCAGGGTCTGTCCCCACACTCCCAGTACTGTGCGACTGGCTACTGCAAACTGACTCTTCAAATATAAGCCATAAAGTGACCTTGATGTCATTTTATTGGGTAGCATTGTGTGATCCGGACAGCATATTAAAACTACAATTTGAAATTTCCTTTCAACACAACCCCGCAAAGGTAATGTATATGTATGTTTAAATATGTTGACTTTACATCACAACATTGTTTGGTTGATCTATTGTTTGGAGCTTGTGTACATGAGCGGTGATGTCATAAGAAAAGTGTCAAACTGCGGTGAAGGAGAGAAAACCTTGCACAGGTCAAGGGAGCAGGGCAGCACCGACAGGGAGGTCTGAGCCACACTCATCCAGCAGCGCTGACTGACCGACAGACAGCTGATTGATGGATGACGGCATAAGACGCAAGGATGACCCCTCATGTCTGAGGCGAGTAGCCTGTCTAGCACATCGATGGCCACGCACGGCAGATGTCAGGGTCACATCCCACAGGAGATGGATTACAAAACCAATCGGATGCAGAGCCTTGATCCTGGCCAAAGGTTCCCTTATCCTCAAAACACACAAACTCGCACACACCCACAAAGACAAACACAGATACTCTCTCAGATCAGAGTGCCATACCTGGGCCTGAGTGTTCAGTTGCTGTCCACCTTCTTTGTCTCCAAATGTTTTCTTGCAGTTCTCCAGCCACTGCAGAGAAGGGCATGCGTGTAAAAATGAGACACAGCACCCCCAAGGACATCAACAACCAATGACATCTTCTGCAGTTACATCAGCTTTCTCCATAAGCTCAGTTTCATTCAGTCATCTTCTCCCTAATCGAGTCCCTGAGGGGGAGGGACTTCAGCTCCACACTCACACAGGTCAAAACCTTCAGGAGGTTAAATACAGTCAGATGAACACAATACAAACGTAACAGGCAGACATGTACTACCACTATAAACTGAACAATGAACTATAATGGCTCATACACAAAACACAAACTTAAAAAAATTATATAAACTAGCCACTCTAAAGATGAACTCCTTACAGTACAAATCCTCCTGACACAAAGCTTTATGCCCCATCTTGAGAGGATGGACACTAATGATGATCCACATCATTCAAGCCAGCCTCTTCATTAACAGACCACAGCGATCGATGAACTTCCAGAGCTTGGATGCAGAAACCAGTGGGGCTGTTTACCAAAAACCCAGATGTTGGGGTAATGCAGCTTTAATGAGGCGGAGTCTGATCTCCTCTAAACGGTTGCTGAGCAGCAATGTGTAAAGCATATGGATGAGACCCATCATATACAGTTACCACCTATATTTCTCAGAAAGTCCTCCAGTTGAACAACAGAATTAGACAGGAGACTAGTGGCCAGTGCAACTTTAATATTTCACCCATTTCTTTAATGGCAAACCCAGTGTAAAAATATTTCAAATAAAGTGACATGTAGCTGCTCCTCCACAGTTTGTGCCGCATACAAATCAGGGCTCCATCTGGCAGAAGTAAATGTAATGAGGGGAGGGCACTTAGCCGATTAGGAAGACCTGCGACACAGCATGCAGACAGGTCTGTGCCAGCCTCATCCAGTCAGAACACTGGTTTTCAGACTCCACCTATCAACTCACATCTTTGAGGTGCCAGAATGAGCACAGACCTCACTGCAACACAGCACCTTTATGAGACCGCGCGCACGCACACGCACATACACTCTGCAGCATGAATGATGTGGCCTTACTTGTTCGGCTGCCTCCCTCTTCGTGTTGTAGGTGTCCAAGTGCTCCTGGAGCTCCAGCACACTGAACTTCAAGGTTTCCAGGAGGCCACAGGACACCAGCTGGAAGGGCCAGATGGGAATGAAGAAATAAATCAGGAACCCAGCAAATAAGCAATGGCACTCCTGCTGCTCTGCATGGCCGATACATAGAACACTACAGTGGACTGCTCCTGTTGTATGATGAGTAAATCTTTTACATACATGTTCAAAGCAGAGATAAATGAATAGTCCTATGTTGAAAATGCCACGCTCAAGCACAGGCTCAGCTATGCGTTTCCTTGATATATGGGCCATTACAGTTTATTGTTCATTAGGGGCTCAAACTCACCGTTTCCGCATCCAGAAAGACAGTCGGGCACTTGGAGCAGCTCATCATCACGTCCAGTGAGCTACGGAACTTGCTGCCGACCCGCTGGAGGCCAGCCCCCAGGAAAGCGGTGGATGCGTTTGTGATGGTGCTGAACTTCAGCTGGATACTCTGAAAGTCCAACAGGGTCAGTGGTCCACACAGACACAGGCCAACACACACACATGGACAGACACGCAGACAGCTCACCTGGAACAGCCGGGAGAAGACGTGAAATGTGTGCACCGCGCACGTCCCATCTGTGTCCGACAGCATCTGATTGACGTGGCAACGCCAGGCATCTTCTTCATCGTCGTAGGGCACCGGCTGGAAAGCTGCCAAGATGGCGGACAGGAAGGGCGAAGGTGGTGGGGACGCTTGAATCTCTGGGAAGCCTTCCACGTCGCCTTCATCCTGACTGCAAGGAGAGACGGAGACTTTTTAAAAAATAAGACTCTATAAAGACAAACAGGCAGCCTCTGCCATCACACCCTGCATCGCTACCATACAGACAGGCTAACACACAAAGACGGCTCTGCTAACTCAGGCGTACATTAACAAAGCTAACATAGTGCGGGGACAACACCCACACAATAAGCTTCCGGGCACGCCGTGCTGGTAGTTCACGCTAACACACGCGCGCTAACACACGCGGACCCCAGCATACTCACAGGCCCAGGGGGCCAAACAGCCTAATGAAGCAGAAGGAATAGGCAGCCTTGAGCCTGTTGCTGCTGATCACGGTGAAGGACAGCATGGTCCCAAGCCTGCAGCGGGGAGCTGGGGCTGCGCTAATCCCCCCCCAGGCTCTGCAGACTCTGCACTGAGGTGTTACGCAGTGGCTTTTTGCTGCAGTACGGACATAGATCTGCAGTATAGATCTGTAGCACAGAGCTGCAGGCTGAAGATGTGCTATTAATCGAGAGTGCTGGTCCTCACACAAAAGCCCTGTTGGGTGGCCTGAAACACCCCCTACGCAAAAACTATGTGTGGGGCTTGGATTTGTGTGTGTCCTCTGGATGTTAATACAGATGTGTATTATCGCACCTGCACAGTTCATAATTGTGTGCATGTATATTACTTCATTCCAGACTGAAACACAGAGCAAACCACTCCAGAGGAGACAGAAACAACTGAGCGCAGTTAAACATGCTTCAGGAGGGCAGGGCACCTCCCACAGGAGGCCAAGACGATAGACCTTACCTGGACAACCCCGAGAAGTCCGCCTCCTCCTCCTCACACCTCTCATCCAGCTCCTTCAGGGCCAGAGTCACATCCTCCTCACAGATGGACCCGGGAGGGCTGTCCGGGGCAGGGGGTGGAGGAGGGGGCGCGGGGTCCAGCTCGTCTTGGGGGTCCTGGGAGTCTGGCAGCAGAGGGGGGGCACTGCAGAAGCCGGTGTCCTCGCTCACACTGCTGCTCAGTTCATCTGCTGCCAAGCCACTGGCATCCTATGCACAGCCAGAGGGGGGCGCTCAGGAACAAACTCCACATCCCCAGGGCTGTGATATACTCCTATAACACTCTTTTTGTCTATGCTGAATTTCACAGTTGCTATTCAAAAGCAATCAACTACAGATAGACCAATTAGGTATATGAGGTGGATCATACACACATCCAGTGTTTTAAGTAAAATTAAATATTATTTATAATGTAAAGGAACCATTGACTGAACACAGATCTCAAACTAGCAAGACAAGGGACGGCTGGGAAATGAATGTGACGCGTGTCCGAGAGAAGCCTGAAGGTTAGCGGTGGCTGACGTCACAGGTACCCGCATCAAAAAGACGGATGAGATGGAGGCATCACGCCTATAAACCTATAAAGCCCTGGGTGATGGGGAACCTCGCGTCCCAGAGCACCCTGCACATCACAGCCTGTCTTGGGACAAGCCAACGGTACCTTTAATTAGCAAAGACAATGTACACCCCCCCCCGGGTGGAGGTCGGCACACGGCCAGCATGCGTTATTGCAAAAAGCTTTTTGCTGGCTACATGGCCGCCGGGTGAGAGTGGGGGGATACTGATGGGCTTTTATCTGAGAAGTCATTCCATTAGCCAGTGACGCTAATAACGGCCATCTCCTTGGGTTCACATTGAGGGCTGAGATGAAGCCACACACACACACACACACACACACACACACACACACACACACACACACACACACACACACACACACACACACACACACACACACACACACACACACACACACACACACACACACACACACACAGCCATTTCCTACTCATTCAATCACTTATCTATGGCGGTTTCTCCACCCTCTAAGAACTTGATGAATGAACGGATAAAAAGAAAATATACACACAAACAAACATGGCTGCCTTCAGCTTCCTGTAGAGAAAAGGCCCATTGTTAGCTACTAGCATGACAGCTCTGTGTTAATATGTTAGTACATTAGTACATTATGCAGAATGATTATTAGCACACTAAGATTGATCTCTGTGTTAAGTGGGTAGTTAGTGAGGAGTATACTCACTTGGATTTGGTAAGGTGGCATCCAGAGTTAGAGCTACAAGCCTCTTGGAAGCAGTTAACTTTGGGGGGGGGGAGGGAGGGATCTCCTTTTCCCCCCCAGTGTTAGAGGGTTCAAATTAGAAACCATGACCAACGCTTAACATTAGCACAGCCGGCCTGAGGTAACAGTCATTAATCTCTCCCCTAATCAAAAAGAAGCAAGCCCCAACCCAGACACAGTGGACATGAGCAAGGGACCAGGCACAAGCTAGCAAGACAGACAGATGCTGCTAAAGTTAACCGCAATGGCAAAGAAGTGTGCAACAGTGCCCTCTGCTACAGAAACTGGCAGAGGTAGGAGGGAACAGGGTAAACTGAGGGAAACTTCTCCCTGTAGACACATGAGAAACCTCAAAGGTTCATGCCACAGTACGCAAACACTCCCAGGCTCACCCCAGTGGCAAACATAGGTACTGCAGGAAGCAGATAGAAGTTGACGATAAAGAGGATGTGGAAGGCGAGGGGTAGGCAGGGAAAGCAGATCACAGCTAGAAGGGGCCCATGCACCACGGCTTATTGCGGCTCCCGATTGGTCCCACCTCAGCCGGCTGGCTGCTGGCGCTGTCTGAGTGGGCGGGCTCTAGGGCAGGGCTGTCAGGGAGCTGCACCAGCGTGGTCTCCTCTATCACAGCGCTGCTGGATGACTCCTGAGACTGCTGCAGCGAGTCCACGTGGTTAGAGGTGGCGTCGTCAGTGGCCGAATCGCTATTCAGCTGTAATGGACGGCAGTGGGGGAGAGGGGGGGGGTCAACGTCATTCACAGAAACAGTGTGGTCACATGATTACATCATTCTGGCATGGGTCAGTCAGACCTGGGAACAGCTGTGACCACTGCGAGAAATTAAAATGACTTTTTGTGCTTGACAGGAAATCCTTTGACATTATAGGCATATGAATTGACAGCTCATTGGCCTGTCAATCTGTCAGTCATTCTAAGTTTGCAGGGTTAGCGCCCCAGTGTGCGAGCTCATTCGCCACGCGCTTCATGCTTGCGGTTAGAACATGTCAGCGACATCAGAATTAAATCAGAACTGTTACATAAAAAAACAAACATAAGAATTCAAATCTACTCATTCTACTGAACAATTGAATAATTAAGGAAGCATGGGCCTGGGAGAGGAAGACTTTCCTATGCTCAGGTACTAAAAAACAGCACCCTCGCAAAAAAGGGGTGAGGAGAAAAGCAGGAAAAGCAAGAGAATTAGAGGGGAATTTCACTAGCTGGGGGGTATTTTCATTTAGGTCAGAGGGCCAGCTAGATTTCTTTGAAACCTTTGAAACTAGTTTCTTCGTAACTTTTGACATTCCCCAAGTAAACAATCACTTTTCTGTCAAATATTTCAAATAATATTTCTATCAGAACTGCCTGATCTTACAGTAAGCATTTTCAGATAACCATGCTAGACAGAAGTGAAAACAAGTCAGAAGAATTTTGATCAGAGAGGAACCATTGTGAAGCCAAAAGGAGGCTTGTTCAAAAAGAAGCAGTTCAGTGGGGATGAGATCCTGCTTTTCTTAAATGGATCAGAACCAAAATCTTCCTAAGTATGAAATCAGGTCCTTCTTCTACTGGGTTTCCTAATCCTGGTCCTGTAGATGGTCCTCCATGTCCAGCTCTTACACATATACTGAGCTACTTAAATGGGCAACGCCATTCAAATTACATTAAGATGGGAACATCATTTGAAGACTGATTTTCCAATTATGGCAAAATCATGTTAGCCCTTGAGTAACTAAGTAGGGGCTTGATTAATATAACAAATAATTTAGCATTTCTGCTTTAAATGAGGTTGTTTCATACTATGGCATGAAACAAACACTGTGACTAACAATGATGAAATAAAATCAGAAACACTGCTGGCTACGAATTTAAAATACTGATTTTCCCTTCCAAACCTACCATCTTGCGAGTAATACACTGGCTTAACATGATATTGAAAATCAGAAATTATACAGAAAAGACCACCATATACAGCGGGATTAAGAAACCCTATTCTTGAGGTTTTCATGCTATTATTAGGAACCACAAAACCATAAAAATGTAAATGTAACTAAAAACCTGGCATTAGGGCGAGAGACTCACCCTACAGGGGCCTGCAGAAACTGCAGTTTCACAGCCCATAGAGGGGTGTGGCTCGATCTGGAGGCATGGTTTGCTTCATGAGGGCAAGGCAGGTAGAGTGGTGGCCATGTTTAGGAGCAGAAGCAAGCAGCTAGCCCCTTACATTCCGCAGCAAAAGCCAGCAAGCACACCATGCTGGCAGGATTGGTGGGGGTGTACGGGGTGGGGGGCACTTACGAGGTGGGGGCAGGTCAGAATCTGACTAGCGGTCAGTACCTCCTCCTCGGAAGACTCGTCAGTGTCCTCCTGGTTGGTGAGGTTCAGGCTGGGCGTGCTTCCAGCAAATTCCTGGCACTCCTGCAGCGAGGGTGTGTCACCCTTGTCCATGCTGTCCAGGGAGCGTCTCCGCACGCCCCAGTTGAAGTTGTCCATGCTCTCCCCCTGCAGGACCACCAGGGAACTACAGTAAGGCGCAATGCTGAAGCTGGTATTCATGGGATCCATTCTGGTTTCACAGGTTTAGCAGATCCCACAAAGCACATAGTAAGACTGATCTGTTAAGTGTGGAATCTACTGACCTACCCAACACTTGGGCTGACTATCACAGGTCATCCCCAGCAGAATATAGCCAAAACACCCAAGCCCACAAGTAGGTCATGAGAGCTGAATATTCAACTAATGCTTACTAACACCTGCAACCAGACATGAAGATACACTGTAAGCTCCACGTACAGCACTTTTTAGCAAAGGGAGCAGAGCTCTGATACAATACGATCATAATTTTACAGGGCTACACAACACAAACACTCATTTATAAAAGAAAATGCTGAAAGCATAAGTGTGCCACGGGAACCACGTTCAGAGAACCGCTGATGGAAACAAGCAGGCACGACTACAGCACACACATTCCGGTCACATGACTCATATGTGGGACATATCTGATTGGCACAGCCTCTCACATGACTGACGGGTGCACGGGAGAGACAGTACAGACCAGGCTGCAACTTACCTGCAGCTCCTGGTTGGCAAAAAAAGATAAAAAATAAAAAAAGAGGAAAAAAATTCACACAAATTAGAGAGAAGAGGAACGGTGAGAGTAGGTGGTTAAGAGATAAACCCCATTAACACGTGGGACAGGATGGATACATACACGGTATTACCCAGGCACACGATACGTTTCTACCCAAAGATCATATTCTGTTTCCGTTCAATACAGATAAGCCAATAAGAATGCAGGAGAGTGTGTGTGTGTGTGTGTTTGAGGCCCTGACATCTTCAAACTCATCACTGTGACTGGCACATATCAGCAGCCAGTGTGTGGCCCCGATCTAACGGTGTTCTGCCCTCTCCAGCCCAAAGCATCCCCAAGAGGCTGCCACCCTGCCTGCCCCTTACCTCCGCATCCTCCAGCTCCACATCCAGGAAGTCAAAGTCCTTGAAGACGCCAAACTGCTGCTCACTGCCCGCGTCCTCGGCTGCAGCCTCCTCCTCCCGCACGGCCTCCTCCACCGTGGGGATCAGGCTGGTCTGTTGGTCCCCGGAGTCCAGGTCCTCGTTAGATGAGAACACCACCTGGGGGTGGGGAGTGGCGGAGTAGGGAACAGCAGGGAGATCAGAGCTCAACATCAAGTCCCAGGAGATCACTGCTGTTATACCCCAAACCACTCAGCTTGAGCTGCTCTATCGCACACATGCAGTGTTAAATGGCTGCAGGGCTTACAGAGGGATTCTTGGGAAGGCCAGACTCTGGCCCACAGAGGGACAGGACGTTCATCAGCTTCTCTCTGGTTCTTCTCTGAAACATACAAGGCACAAGGAATGTTAGACTGTAGAAAGAGAGATAGAGAGGGAGAGAGACAGAGAGGGAAAGAGAGAGAAAAAGAGAGAGAAGCATAAAGACAGAAATATAGAAAGAGAGAGAGAAAGACAGGCAGAGACTATGAGAGAGATGGAGAGGGGGACAAAGATAGATATTACGACAGACAAACAGACAGAGGGAGATGAAGCCCACCTGGGAGAGCTGAGGTCTCTTCCAGCTAACAGGAACCAGACCATTGGAGTTGGACCCCGAGGAGGTGGATGAGGTGCTCCTTGTCACAGCAATGACCTGCGGCTTGCCGTTCCGACCCGCGGCGTTCCGTTGGTCTCCGTATTTGTGGCCTATGATCGGCGTCTAAATTAGAAAAACATCATGATCAATTCCTCTGGTGTGGGCGAGCCACAGAGCTCAAAAAGGGAGCGCCGCAGGTGACCTGGCGAAGTACCTCGGAGATGTCAAAGTGAAAGTCCAGTGTCTTGCCGGGTAGCTCCTTGGAGGAGCTGTTGAAGATGCGCGTGAAGGCGATCTCTGGGGAGCCCGTGCACTCGCGGTGAACCTCGTCCGGCACCACCAGGCTGGCCGAGCGAGACACCACCAGCTTCAGGATGTTCTGAGCCTCCTTCCAGTATGGGCTCTATGGGCAGAATCCGAGATGCAGTGAGAGGCAGGAACTTTCAAACTTCAGGTTGGCAAGACCCAGGGGAGTCAGCTGCTGTACCCTTGACCAAGCACCTATTTGGAGGTTTAAGAATTAAGGTCAGAGGTCCAGGATGAAGAGCCAGAAGGCTGGTGGGACCATCACTCACCCCAAACAAGATTAGAAACGGCATCACAGTCAGGACTTGGCAGGGAAAACAACGTGATCAGCTATGAACTGTATGGATGTTGGGCCTCTCTCTCTCACCTGCACATACTTCCCGATGATCTTCATGATCTCCAGGTTGAAGGTCTTGACGGGGGCGGCCGACAGGTCGATGTGACTCAGCAGGCTGTGGATCACCTGCAGGAGTGGCTGCTGCATACTGGTCAGCCCTTTATCAAGAAACTAGGAGGGTAAAAGGAGGGGTAAAAGGAGGTCACAGTTATGGTCTGTCTCCCTAACCAGAGGTACACTGACATTCAGATGATGCCTTTCTGCCATTTGCACAACTATGAGGACAGGTACACTGAAATGCACCATCCACACAGAGCCGGAACCCGGAGCAAGGCCGGCCTACCTCCACCAGGTAGGTGACCAGGCTGAAGGAGATCTCAGAGAAAGAGTCATGCAGGTAGCGGCAGACCACGTTGGTCCAGTTGGCGCAGTCGCGCGAGTAGCTGTGGGTGCTGTACAGGCTCATCATGTGAGCCAGGTTGGCCAGCGCGGCGGCTCGGTCCTTCTCCTCCGCGCAGGCGCGAGCGATGCGGTCCGCCGTCTCGCGGCAGAACGCCGTGGGGCTGTCGAAGTTTTGGATGAGGTGTGGCAGCAGGCACAGGATGTTCAGGGGGAAACCTGGGGGGGTGGGGGGACAGCATCAATGATGGGACAGCCAGTACCCGGGAGACAGGAAGAACAGCACCACCCGCAGGAAAAAGTAAAGAACAGCTAGGTGACTTGCTAAAAAGCACAATTGTTGCAGGAGCATCCACGTAAAATGCCCTGAACAGCTGCATTATCCCCCCCAATCAAATCCCTGTTTCCACCACTCCACAGAAAATCTTTATTAAAAGCCCAAATGTGTGTGCCTGGTAAAATCAGGCAGATCTGCATCTGATGCTGCCGTCTGTTAGCACTCTGTGGCTTCAATTGTCGTGGATTATAAGCATGAGTTGCAAATGTATTTCTGGGTACCACTTACAACAGTGAGCATGAACCTCACAATCACACAGCCCGCAATGGGCGTCTTGGCTCAGCGCTCACCTGCAGCCTGAGTGGGGTCCACCAGCGTGTGCCGGGACACAGGGAGCAGCTTGCTGAGCAGGTGCACCGTCAGCTCCTGAGTGGCGCCCGACGTGAAGCCCTTGAGGAAGAGCTGCTGCAGGCCAGGGAAGCCATTCCAGTGCAGGTTGGCCTGCACGCGCTCGATGCGCTCGCGGCTCTCGGCTCGCTCCAGGGGCAGCTGGCCCAGCAGCCGGCTCAGCAGCCGTAGCGCTAGCAAGTACTCAAACTCGTAGTCCGACTCCAGCAGCGACGTCGCAATCCAGAATATGGTGGCCATAAGGTTGCAGGGGTCGACGGGGGGCGCCGGCCCCCCGCCCCCAGGGCCGGTACCCTCCGGGAGAGAGGACAGGCTGCGCGTGCGCGCCAGGCTTCCATGGATGCCGCCGCGGCCATCTGCAATGTCCAGCGTGTTGCAGCGCCGCTCCATCTTGCGGTCGGCCATTAGGCTGGCACGCAGAGAGTTGCTGCGGGTGTGGCCATAGTGTGCATGCAGCAGCCCCCCGCCGCCGCCCAGGTTCAGCTGGCCCGTGCTCTTCCGGTTTGCTGCGAACTTGCATAGGATGGGGTCTGCCGAGTAAGACGTCCTGCGGGGGGCGGAGAGAAGGTGATGCTCGCAGGTGTGATCGCGGTCCTCGTTCTCGCAAGTTGCTGAGAGCAGAGACTTACTGCGAGAGTGCCGACAGGAAGTCGTAGCTCTTCATGGAGTCAGCGAGTGTGTCAATGCCAGCCTCTAGGGTCAGGAGTAACTCTATGACGAAGCCCTACGGTGGGTAAGAGAGGGAGGGACAGGGAAATGTAACCCTAACACCTGTTGGTTTACTTCCATTCCCAAATTAATTTATTCAAGCTTTAGTCCATCCTATGCTGCTTCTAGCCTAGTATTATAGTCTTGAAATGTCTTGCATATTGAGTACCAGGGGACACCCACCAAACTTCCTTGTATGTTTAACATACTTGGCCAATGATGATCTTTCTGTTTCTGAGTGGAATAAGAATGCTGACCTGTGCCTCCTCCCCAGGGTCACCGACCGTCTCCACGAGGCGTGAGAGCACGTCAGACAGCGTGGAAGCCGTCAGGGGCTGTTTCAGCGCTCGGAAGATCTGGAAGGAGCGGCCGGCATAGTGACGCGACGAGCAGGATAGCGCGGTCTGGAGAGCTACCTCACTAAGCAGCTGGTCCAGCTGGAACCCTGCACAGAGGATACTGGGTAATGTAGTTCATAGAGCCTGTAGAGAATACTGGGAAATGTAGCACGCAGAATTCGCAATGAACACTGGATGATATAGTGCACAAGGCCAGCAAAGAACACTGGGCAATGTAGAACATTCACGTAACGAAAACACAAACATGGGGAACAGAAAGGCTACCTGGCTGGAGCTGTTTGAACACAGTGACCACGTGTCTCAGGAACACAGTGAGCTGATCTGCACTCTTAATGCTGGGGTTTTTCGGCGACACATCCTCATGGTTCCACAGGGGTCCGCGTTTCCTATAGGAGGCAGAGCATGCAGTTCAAGGGACACATGCACACACACAGAAACCCAGAGCAAGAACACAGCAGACCCATAACCTACACATACGTACGTACACATCAAAGCAAAATCTGCACACTGAGATGGACACACGGCAAACATGGCAAACGTTTACACGCAAACACTCACACGCAAGCATGACCTATACAATACCCCTGTGCTCCAAGACAGACTGCTTCAAAAACAAGGATTAAGCAAAGACTTAAGTCATCTGCAGTAAGTCTCGACAGACTAATCTAAGCATACTGACTGCCGGTTGAGAAATGAGCCACAACACCGAAAGCGATGTAACAACTTAAAGCAGCACGACATACAGATGCTCACCTGGATGTTATAAATTCGATGAGCGACTTGACCTTCTCGTCTTGCTCCGCAGAGAGGTCCACTTCATTGATAAGTGTGGTGGTGAGCTGGGGTAGGCCTGGCCCAGTGCCCAGGCTGATACTGGAGGATGTGGAGCTGGAGCTCAGACCCGAGTCGGTCATGGGCGAAGGCTGACAGTCCGGCACAAAGTCATACATGCCTAGAATCACACACAGTGGGGGATTAATTTCATGCACACATGCAAATCAGCTTTCCTGGGAGACACCGACACCAGACAATCTCACCGGTCAGGTTGAACTCGGGGGTCATCTGCTTGACAGTCAGCACCTTAGGGTCATTGAACTCGCGGTTACGCAGCAGCACCGAGGCCAGTGATTGGACATTGCTGTTCGTGCCCTGGACGACCAACAGGTGGAGCAGGAGCCGTTTACAGTGCTCATAAACTTCGGGGTGCTGATGGTCGAACCCTAGGAAGAGAAGATCAAGTGGTGATGACTGGTACATACCGCAAAGAGAATGGACAGAAGGTACGTAGGTGACCAGTTTCAAGTATTTACTGTGATGTATTCCGAGGAACACAGTGAAATTCTTATGCCACAGTTGCAGGGGAAGGGACAGGTGCATGGAGATACAACAGGACACAGAGACGTGCAAGACAAAAGACAATATAGGAAGTGAAATAAATATGCAATAAATAGCTGCTGCATCAAGGAGGGATGTGCAAACAACCACAGTACAGTACTGATAAAATGCAGAAGTAGAATATTAACAACAGTGTGCAATACATTGAAGAAGAGACGGAGGTTACAGAAGAACATCCAATGAAAAAAAATAGCCACATATACATGTCTGAGTAACGGTCGGCTTTTCAGTAAACGCCTACAACTGGTATCTACAGGTGCGTGTCCAGGGGTGATTACCTATGAAGATGGTGTGCAAGAGCAAATGCAGGTAGGAGCTCCATTCAACCTTCACGCCATGGTCAACGATTAGGTCTGTCAACAGGATGACTGCAATGTTGCACCTGGAAACCACAAAAGTGCCAGGATGAGAGACATATAAAGAGAATCGGAGGTTGTGGGTCAGGAGTGAGTGAGCAAGGCTCACCTGTGCAAGGGGACGCCAGGGGTGTTGGTTTCGGGTAGGTAGTCCACCAGTGGGGACCAGCAGCCCCCCGTCGGTGGGAAGGGTAGCGGCTCTGGATGGTTGTGCTCCATCACCTTCAGACGCCAGTTAGCGTAGACGGGCATGGAATCACCTAGCAGACATGGGAGAACACATTTAACCTGCATGGAAGGGAGAGGAGTCGCTGATAGTGTCCCACTCATGGGTATGTGTGTTCTCACCCTTCTCCTCCTCGTAGGAACCCCCCGAGCTGCTGCTGTAGCGGGACTCCAGCCGGTGATGCTGTCGGTTCAGGTTGCTGTTCAAGCCACCGTAGATGTCCAGGTGCGAGTAGCTGCGAAGGACACAAGGGGCCATCAGCGAGCATGCGTGCCACACACAGTGGTAACGTGGCGCTGCTAATGACACACGACTCCTACTTGTCCTCCACGTTGTTTTCCTTCATCTTTCCCTCGTGATGTCCGTCCCCTCCGGGTACCATGGTGTTGCTGCTGGATGTAGTCCCTAAACGTACAGACAGCAACGGGGCCCACTGGAGCATTACGGAATATCCAAGAACAAATTTAGTTCAAGAGGGGGTTGTGGGATTGATACCTGAGGTAACAGAGGGGATCTTGTAGCTGGAGGTGATGCGGTAGTAGGGCGGGTTGTCCATGTGAGTGACCGCAGAACAGACAGGGTCAGTGAGCTCCAGCTCAGAGACCAGCTCCTCCAGTAGTTGCATGGTCTTGTCCCGGCCCAGATAGACCACCACCTTCTTAACCTGCCACAGTGTCACCGCCACATCATCATGGTGTTCGTGACCCGTGATTACAGAATCTCCAAGGCACAAGCAACGCGGTTACACTCACATAGGGCAGCAGGCTCGGCTCACTGTTCACCCCAGACATGCTGATGAGGAAATGCAGGATGATCTTGAGGTTCTTCGGCCAGCTGTCCGCCAGGGTGGTCCAAACGTTCTCAATCTCCGACCAGGCGAACTCGTCCCCATACTATGAAGTAAATCACGACATCAGACAAAGGGTGCGCAAAGAACACACCCCAGAAAGTTTGGATCCAACCTCACCTTGGCGGTCATAAACATCAGGTTGTTCAGCACCATGGTGGTGGCATGGGGGGAGCCCCATCCCTCCCCCCTCAGCCACCGCCTGCTGTTGATCATCATCATGTCCCGTTCCCGCGCATCCTCATCCTCCTCACCCATGGCTGCCTCCCCCTGTCGCCGTGCCGATGGCTTGAAGTCGACCAACTCAATGTTGTTCATCCATGGCAACAGGTAGTGCAGCATCACCTGACGGCCAGCGGGGTGCGCAGTCTGGATACGCTGGCTCACCTCTGCAGCAGAGAAGCGTCAGAACATGAGCACAACTAACCCCTGGAGAGCTACAAAATTCTCAGATGGACCTCAAAGAAGGTTGTAGTTCCTACAACTTTGCTCCCTCCCAGCTCCCAGTACATCTGTACCAGGTATTCCGTGCTTTTGATTAGCTGAGGCCTGGGAGGGAGCAAAAACGTGGACTGTCTGGGGGGCCCGGGGGATTGGGCTGAGAAACACTGAAACAACAATTATTCGTTAAACTGAACAGGAAATGCTTCTGCTGTGCCACCATCTGTGTTGGTGAGGCAGAGTGAAGGGTATGCAGATACGGCGGACCTGAGAAAAGGGGCAGCGTCAGCTCAGGATAGGTCCTGGCCAGCTCCTCAGACAGCTGGTAGTAGGAGACGGAGTAGAGGTGTGGCAGGGGAGACGGAGGGCTGAGGATGCCATCCATGCGCTGTATCTCCAATTTATGGGCGTAGCGGAACAGCTTGGGCTCCAGGATCTGAGGGCAACCCACAAAAAAAAAGCCCAGTTTTACAACAAAGGATTCAGCAGCACAGGCTACAATAACTGCATGTGTCTGAATGGTGGGTGCAAGGCAGACAAGATCCTGACCTGCAGTAACTGCATGGCCACCTGGTAGATGTCCCTGGATGAGTCTGCTGCCTTGAACAGGATGAGGTTAAGCAGCACCACAGTGTCAGACTGGTAATCCCTGCAGAACAAACACACCACACCACCAGGTTAAAGCCCCACAACGCTTAAAGGTCACCAACTTACCATTTACATTTATACTCAGTGTATGAAAGGGTTGTGTGCACTCCCTGGGATTAGAACCCATGACATCTGTATTGTTAGTGCAACACTCTACTTGTTGAGCTACCATGTGGTTGAGTGAGTCACAAGCCACAGTCCTCGAGTCCTTCAGTACTAAAGACTTTAGTAAAAAATCTTTACACAAACTCCAGCAAAATTGGCTCCATTGGAAACATATCTGGCTGTCCTATTCATAGTCCTCACCACCACTAATACACTCTGTGCACTTTCATTAGAATGAAACAATGGGAGCACTGGGGTTGTATTGTTCAATCACCGGAGAGGCTCCCCATGTGTTAGCGACAGCTCACCTGTTGTGAAAGACGTTGGCGATGGCCCGGAAGCAGCCAGCAGCGACCCTGCGGGACCCCGTGTAGCAGCGGTCCACGGCCCAGAACAAGAGGTTGCTCTGGTCTGGGTTGAGCTCCAGCAGCAGCGTCACGGCCTCACAGCCGAGCTGGTGGACCTGCAGGGGGCAGCGATAAGACGGGGTGTGGCAGCTTCTTCAGGCAGTCAGTGCCACACTAAACGGTCTTCGGAAAACTCAGCCTGATTAAATTTAACGTGGTCATGTAACTTGAGGGCTGTAATGCCGTCATACTGGTGCACCTTTTCACCAAGCTGTGTTACCTTGCGGTCCTGGGAGTCGAGGATGTTGTCCAGCCATTTGTACAGGTAACCATCGGAAGAGAGTCCTACGTTATCCGCTACCGGCCCACAACACAGAACTGCCGACATGGCCTGCAGGTACAGTCAAAACTCCATATCTAGAATCAAATGTCACCCAGGAGCAGCCCGGTCTCATCAGCGTCCCCCTTGTCCGGCAAACCGGCTGAAATACCTTGAGAGCACAGTACTGGTGCCGGTTGATCTGCATGTTGCGGTCGCTGTAGCGGTCAAGCGGCGTGAACATGATGCTGAAGGGTCCAGCCCAGTGGCTAAAGAGCATGAACAGGCTGTGCCTGAGACTCTGCTGGGGGAAGATGGACCGGCGCTGGTGCACTGGAACAGACAAGAGCCTTTGGTCAGCATGGAGGACACACATGCACTAAACTGCAAGGCACCTCGGATAGGGTATGAATATGCTGAAAGCCACAACTCCCAGGAAGGCACTGCACTGTGCAAAAGGATATTTCAATTCTTGTACATTGTACTTTGTAAATCAGTTTGCACTATGAGTACTTTGTTTGCACTCTGTATACCATCTTTGCACCTTGTTTGTTTGGCCCTGTATGCATGTACGTTTGTTCATATGCTTTCTGCTGTATACATCAGAATTTCCCCTTGGCACCAATAAAGTCCACCTTAAAATTAATCTGAAGTCTTAGGCAGTCAAAGAAAATGTTTACAGCTATATCGCAACAGTAAGCATATTTTTGCTCAGACAAAACACTACAATTTATCATTATAACATATGCAAATTAAGAGGTACACAATAATAATAAAAAAACACAAGAATATCTTCTTTTTTCTGAAAAGTTACTGACATCTTGTTGGATGGCAGTATGAACACCGCTTCAGTTCCCAAACCTCTCCTCAGGGGTACCACACCCATTCCATGTATTGCTTAAATTTAACTACCAGATTATCCTAATTGCTTAAATAACTCAATGAGGTATTGATTAGCCAAACAGTTTCCTAGAGGGTCAAAAAATACATGGGTTAATTTGGATGGATACTGCAAATATTGGGGTGACTTCAGTAGAGGTTTAAAAATGGCTAAGCAGAGACAAAAATAGTTTTAGACCAAGTTGAAGATCATTTTAACAATTTTCTTTGACTGCGCAGTGCTGTATAAAAAGGAAGTTGTGTTGTGCAGAAGGAGAACCAAAAGCAGCCCTCACCCGGAACATTCTGGATGATGTTGGCCACCAGCGCACTGAAATGGCAGCGGATGTCCTTCAGCGTGTCGGAGTCCTTGTCATTCTCAGCTTCCAGAAGCTGCCGTGTGAGGTCCACATACTCGAGCAGTGTGCTGTTCAGGGAGTGTGTCTCTCCGTCAAGGCCCCCACTCGCCCTGGGAGAAGGAGGGTCATGGGTTCGAAAAGGTCTCATATACGAGGGTGAGGATGCTGATCCCGGGAATAGAAGGATTTGATTACATTTGGGACTGTGAAACGCAAAGAGCCATGAAGAAGGACCTTTCAGTGGAAAACAATCCCAGAAAGTCTTTTGAGACAGGGAATGCGGCAGTCCCATGAGAAAAGGTCGCCTTCATACTCACGTCTGGCTGATGACGCCAGCGTCAGCCAGCAACTCAAATATCCGGACCAGCTGGACTCTGAGAATATCACGCCTCCGCCTGCGCTTCATATTCTGGGGAAGAGGAGATGAGTGAGTGGCAGGGAGGGAAGTGGAGGGGACACAGCTGACCCAGAGGCGACCGAACCACAACACAGTCAGCATCCTCCTTAATTAAAAGGTTAGCCAACAGAATATTACAGAACAGCAGTGACAGGGACGATTGAGGCAGAGACAGCATGGGTGGGGATTCTGCTCCAGATTCCACAGGCTTGACGTGTGGTCTACTTACTTCTGGTCTCCTTTCAAGTGCCTCTTTGATAATGGGGTTCAGTTCTTCTATGAGTTCTCTGTTAAGATACAACACATCAACAGAGGTGCTTAGCTTAGCAGCATGGTAACATTTGGAGTTGGAATCCGAACCACGTAATCGATCTCATTATTGGGGTGCCCACCCGGTCACTAAATTTAATTTTATTGACACAGTGGACTTTGGCTTTGCTTTTCCCAGACAGACCAATTCCATCAGGAACACAGTTGAGGATCCTTGCTTGATAATATATCACAGCCAGGGGGACAGTAAGGGCTTAGATACACTGGCAGATTCAGGGGGCCCAGCACATCGCAGGGGCCCTTGATTATGTGAAATTATAAAATTATACAATGTTATGGGGGCGCAAGGTGACATTTTGTCAGGGGGTCTCAAATTTCCAGCCCCTGATCACAGCAGAACCTGAAAGCTAAGATTACAGGCCTGACATGAATTCAGCCCAGCAAACCTGTCTTGTGAGCGGAGTAAGGACCGAACATGCAGAGGTACCTGAAGGCCACTGGGCTGGTCCTGCCAAGCCCCAGCACCAGAGACTCCGTGATGTCCATGCTCTCCGAGCGCATCATTGGCACCACATGCTTGAACAAGGAGGAGGCGGATGGGATGCCGATGATCTGGTGAACCACAAAGAAGAGATCATTCAAAAACTGGGCCTTTGAAATGCTCCTATCAGAACACAGCACTGACCACAGATTACTGTGTAATAGCGCCATACAGTACAATCAGATTAGATCTTTATTTCGCCGAGAACATATATAAGAAATTTGATAAATATGTAGACAAATAGTGAGGCAAGCAAATGTATGGTGCAAACAGCTTGGGGTTTGTGCAAACGAGCTTAAGAAGGCAATAAGGACAGATTGACCAAGTAGAATTACCAAAAATTTGATTACCACACACGTTTGTTAACATAACCCAGCAGCGTTTTTGATTATCATTAACCTTAGAATCGTAGCTGTAGCCGCTGTCAGGCGTGGAGGCCAGTGTCTCAGGTGGGGAGCAGCGGACAGAGCCCGAGGTGGAGGATGAGGACGAGGACGATGACGAGGCTGGGGAGGGCGTGGCCGTGCTGCAGCACAAGATCAGGTAGTTCCTCCACAGCCCCACATAGGAGTCGCTGCTGCTCACGCTGTTCACCTTCTTGGCATTGATGGGGCTACTGCGTGAGGAGGGTGAGGAGAGAGTCAGAGGTCAAGGGCCAGATGTCAAGCTGGTCTAGGCCGATTTTCTCCTGTACTGCATACTTAAATTTTTATTTAATTTTTCATTAGAAATTCAGTTTAGTTGTTTTCAATGAGCTTTATTAGTTTCATTCATTTTATATACTGATAGCTGAAGAGCTATTTTATATGATCTTTAGAGAATACTGCATGAATACACAGTGCACATTTATGTACTCGCATCCTTAACATGGGCAAAACATGATCCACGTATTAATGGTAATTAACGGTAAACAAATGATTAGCTAAATAGAAGTATAAATGGGAAGCATGATGTCTTTTTGTTTCAGTAAGTTTCTGAAGCAATATTTGTTTATAGTTTTCACATTTTATTTTCATATCTTATTTCAGTTAAGTTTCCAAAAATGTAGTTATAGTTTTTATTAACAATAACCGTTCCATGCACGCAGACTCACTTGATGTCAACCTGCGGTGAGAGCAGCTGCAGGCGCGTGTAGGCGAACATCCAGGCATAGCTGAGCGCTGTAGGACAGTGCCGGGGCAGGTATTCCTGACGCAAGTAGCTGGACAGGCTGATGACCCAGGGGTCCTGGCCTTGTGTCACATGGGCAAACACCCAGATGTGAGAGGGGCTAACCACGTCAAACTGGTGGCTGATGGGAGACGAGCTCCATTCCGCCAATGTCTGCAGGTCGATGCCGCTTGGGCAGTACAGCAGGTTGGTCTGCAGGGGGCAGCAGAGAGGAAGACATTTTTCTCTAGGGTGATAAACTTTGAGTAACCATTCAGATTACTCCTGAAATACACCAAGCCTTCTTAATTTGCTAAATTAGCTTAATTTGGAAGCTCTGTAGTAAACCTCAAATGAATGTGAATGATTTCAGCCAGGTCCCTCTTACCTGGTCAGCTCCAGTCAGATGTATGAAGCTCTCCAGCACAGAAGCACTCAGCCTGTCCATCACATCAATGGCCAATTCCTCTTCGCCCTAGAGAGAGACCAAGACAGGCTCACATCACAGTTCTACAGCACAGAGAAAAACCCACAAGTGCCAAGATCAGAGGTTATATGAAAGCTCTGACTGCTGCAACATTACAACTTTTGTGCATAACTAATGCACTGAGAACCAGAAACATTAGCACTGGAAAGGAGTAACTAGAAATGAACAGCACACAATCATCACAAGTGCTATCAGATGACAACCTGACAAGAAGTAGATCAGCATGCAAGATCCATAAGGGTGGTAACAGGCCAAAGGTGACTTGCGTTATGCTGCGGTTACCTTGGCGATGCCCAGTGCGGCGGCCAGCGCCCGCACCTCCCTCAGCACGTTGACAGCCAGCCGGCGAGTGGCAGGCCGCACGCTGCACAGCACCACTAGAGCCAGACCCTCAGCTACATGGAGAACTGTCAGTGGGGGGCGCTCCAGAGATAGAGAGGACGGGCCCCCGCTCACATTACCCTGCTGTTGGGAGGGAGGGATAGGGGTGCGACACAGGGTCACTTGAAGTGTCGGTACATTGGAATCCTAATTACAAGAAAATTCTAATGATAACACGAATTCTGGGATTTTCGGGTACCCCGGTCTCCACGCCCTTGTGGCTGGACTGCACGGCCTGCCTCCACTGAGAAAGAAGCTGCAGCAGCATCTTGACGGCGTTGTCCAGCAGCGTGGGGTGTACGTCGGTCACCTCACGCACGATGAAGTACACAAAGCCCGAGAGCACATCCTCCCGCCAGGATGGAAAGTCCACCATGAGTGCCTGCAGGGTGGTGAAGGCCAAGCCTCGCAGTTCCTCGTCCATGTGGATGGTGAGCCTGCCAGAGAAGCAAAGGGGGAAACCTTATTAGCCGATGATACTGGCATAGGAGATACCAGATACTGGGAAGAACCAAACATCCACATCTACAAATTAGGACACTAGGGAACTAAAGCAAGAGGTTCTGAAGCATCAACATTCTAATTTTCTTCACATTAGAAACCAGAAGGGCTGGAGTCATATTTTTAAAACCCTGACTCAAAGAACAGGCTACTGAACCTAAAAGGGTCAAAGGTTAAAGGTCTTTACTTGGCCAGCAGCTCAATGAGTTCCTGCCTGCTCATGCCATCTGGAATGAGCCTTGGAATGGCTGCCACACACGTTCTGAACAAATCGATCTTCGGCTTCCTCTCCCCCCTATGAAACGTACAGACAGATAAACTCAAGATTACCCAAGATGAGAAACAGACTTCCCCAAAATCATCAAGGAATCATGAGGAACCATGTCAAGTAGCAGCTTTCCAAGACACAAAACCCACGTGATCATGTCCTCAGGTTCCTTGTTGGACATCTGTACGTTGGTCATGCTCATTGAACGGCCCACCTCCTTGTCCAGGTGCCTGAGGATGTTGTCCAGAGCCTTCCGGACTTGAGGATAGTAGAGGGACATGCCTGAAGAAGCAATTGACCATGGTCAGCCTTCCTCAAAGGAAAGGATACCTTCCCTACTGATAAACAAATCTAAATAAACTGTAATGGTCAAGGAGAATGTTCGCCAAGTGATGCATTCTGGGAGACACACCTATGACCTTGGCTTCCTCATCGGTCAATGTGGTGTTGAGGAAGATCTTTTTGACACGCAGGGTGTTCCCTGAGGGCAGGATGACACCTGTGGTAGGCATGGGCGGCTCGCCATCTTTCTGCTGCAGACTGTCCGCTATCACCAGAAAGGCTCTCAAGCCAATGTTCATCCTCTGGTGTGGGAAGAATGATAAAATGCAAATCCACAGGAGGAGCCACATACAGAAGGAGTTGTCTGAATAAAGAGTGAGAAGCTTAAATAAACTGCTTCCAATGAGTAGGAGGGAAAACACTAAGGCCTGTGTTGTAGGTTGTAAACAGAATTGTGTCATGTCCACAATTTGAAAATCCATCAGGTTTACAGTTGAAAATCCAGCTACCACCAGAATCACTGTGTCACTTCTGACAAACATCTGAAGACTGCTGTATATTTATGGAATCGAGTTCCACGGATCTTAAACTACACTGACAACCAGAGGAACTGGTTAGAAAACCAACAAACCAACAGTTTGATTTTGCATGAAGCATCCTCTGTCTTCTGCAGTTGGCAAGGAGCGAAAGTGATCAGAGGACAGTTGCAACGGCCAACCTCCAGCTCCCCATGGTTCAGATCGGCAGAGCAACGCACCAATCGCTGCGTCACTGTCTCTTGTTACAGGTACACCTCAATACAACTGCTGAAACTGAACACCTGTGACCTTGGAGATACCAAAGTAGGCAAGGAAGAGCGCCACTCACCTCCGGGTTTATCGTGAAGGTTTTGTGTGATTTCCCAACACAGAGGAGATCGTAAATGATCTCCTTCATGGCAAAATCGAGCCTTTCCTGAAACATGGTAAAGGGAGGGGGTGATAAGAGCAAATCAATGACATTTTAACCCACATAAAAACATTAGCTAACATAAAAAAAAAACACTGGATGTTCTACAAGCCTTCACAGAGCAGCATTTCATGGAGCACAAAAAAAAACAATCCGGTGCTGACGGCGCCAAGCTCACAAGAACAAGTTCGGACACAGCGAACGAACAACTGAAGGGAGCAGACATCTTGGAACACACCGCTCATTGTTACGGTGAAACCACATATACCATGAGAAGCCTGGAGGGTTAGCTAGTTGTTCGGCTAAGACCAGAAATAGCAGAGAGAGGCTTCTATGCTTCTGCTAGAAATCGAAACCAGCTGCTGACCTGAGCGATGAACTGGATGATCTTGACGAATATGTTGAGGGGCGTGTCACGGGGCACCACGCTACGGGAACCTTTGGGGAAGAGCGCCGAGACGATGCTGAGGAGGCGGCTAGAGGGAGAAAAGCAGGAGTATGGTCACACAGGCCGGCTAACGCCAGGTATGAACACGTGGCCAGAGACTCCTCACCCACGAACAGGACCACAGTTCTTCACACAGCCTGTAATCACCAGCAGTCCCAGTCAATAACAGGGCTGCATGGTTTAACTATGAGAACCAGTCCCAAGATGAGGATTCCTGCAAGCCGAGAGCTCAACAGGATGAGCCAGTATCAGGCATGAGTGGGGGCATGTGGACGCTGAAGGCCACCACTTTGTTTCACTTCATTTAGGTGATTATTTGCTTGGAAAGTCCCATAAGAAACTGGTTTGCGATCTGGCGTGTAACAAAATTAATTTAGCCTTTTAAAACTCAAGATTACATTACATTTTAGCAGATGACACATACACAATTCCATCTTGTTTCTGGGACTGTGGGTTCTTGATGGCTATACATTGATGGTTCAAACAAAGAGAGGTGTGCATGTGTGTGTGTGTGTGTGTGTGTGTGTGTGTGTGTGTGTGTAAGGGAGTGTCACTGACCTCTGGGTCACCGTGTTGCTCTCACACTTGATGCGGATGACGTAGACCCACAGCAACCGGTACAGAGACTCCAGGGCCACACGGGACATCTTGGGGTCCTTGTTCTATGGAGGCAGAGGATGAAATATGAGGGTGGTAAAATTCTCCAAAGAGTATAAGCACAGGTCGCCATTCACATGCAGGGGAGCACCGCCCATGTGACACTAATGGACCACAGGCCATTCAGACCAAAAAGACGATCACCTTCACTGGCTTTACTAACATGATCTGACAGCCTATGGAAGCAATACCAGTCCCATTCCAGCCCGACACTGTACATAACAGCATGCATGCTGCCAGACAGTGTTTCCACAACTGACCTCGTACTCACTTAATGGACAGAAAAGAATCTGAACATAAAGAATAGTGACTCAGAGTAGGCCTTAAGCACTGACACACTCAGATGTTTGCATTACAAAAGACAGACTGAAGCACAGAAGTGGGTGTGTCTGGGACCGTGCCAGCCAGGTGTGAAGCACCCACACGCACACACACAGGTACACACACACACGCACACACAGGTACACATACACAGGCTCACATGGGGGATACGCCCAGGCTGAGCACACAGAATTGCAGCCGAATCAACAATCCCTTTGAAGGATGCCTGTGTTAGCCTAGGTTATCTAGCCTGCATGTACAACTGTACCTGGAAGGTACCTTAACAAGAGGAACAAGTATTTCAAAAAATTAAACACAGTGAAACTGTTTGAACATGTCAGATGCTGCTGACTAATATATGCTTATTATCGCAGTACAAACAGTTTTCAGACAAAGCTTTAGAGTCCAATGAGGGTAAACATAGAATGATACCAATGCTTATCTTTCTGTTGGCACACAGCTGGACACAGTACACACACTCAAACTCAACTCCACACTATAATGTCTCTAGTACACCAAGAGAGAGGCGCATAGAAACGTGACTGCTCATCACATAGCGCAGAACCAGGAACTGATCCCACCAGCAGGGGGAACTACACAAAAGCCACATCAAGACTCGTTTATATCAGCAGCATAACAGCTGCTAACTAATAAGTTTCAGAAATATGCTTATTTCTTTACACAGGTGATTTAATAAAAAAAGAACTCACTGTACAGAGAACTCACTGTGAAAAATGAGAGGCACTGGTCCATATGCAAAGAAATCAGCAAAGATTCACAGGAGTGATCTCTGCCATATTTCAGCTGTGCCATGTCAAAGTGTGAATGTGTGTTGGGTCTGTAAAGGTGCCTTTCCACTGGTATACAGGAACTGAGGCGTACCTGTCCTGTACCATGAACAGGGACTAGTTCTAGCTCAGCTCCAGCTCGGTTCCAGCTCGCTTTGGTTTTCCACTGCAGAAGGGTCGGCTCAGCAAAGGCGTTGCTGGGTTTGCAGAGCGCCAGTGACGTAAACCCAAACAGATGTTTAGTCACTGTTTACATGGTGTACATCATGAATAACTATGTGCTAAATTCTACTAGCACATCTGTGAGAATCACTGTGTTATATTAGCATCAAATGCTAGCAGAATTAGTATTCACTTGTGCACATTTGCGTTATGAATTCAGTCCGTTCAGCTGTTCTATAGCACATTAAGTTGGAGTTTGGAAATTTTCAAGTTCCAAGATATAGGGGATGCATTATTACATCGTGAAGTGTAATACTACTAATAATTAATTAATATACAGAATATGTGGTTTTTGCCTTCAGATAATCCATGTATTTCGACCAATCAGATGTTGGTGACAACCATGAAAGGGTCACAATTTACATGCACTCCTTGGGATTTAAACCCATGACCTTTGTATTATTAGCACAATACTCTACTTGTTGCGCTATAGGAGCAGCAGCCAAAACATAAGTCCCGGAAGTGCACAATGGGAGGCCAGTAGCTAATCAACACCCAACAAAAACACAACCCTCTTCACTTACTCAAGACAAATTAACACACACACAAAAACCTGGACCTGAGCCTGCTTAAAGAAGAGCATCTCACACGGGACCGGGCATGTCCGTGGGGGTTGGGGGAGGGGTGGCTGGGGGTGACCCAGTGGACTCACCTGCAAGGTCTCTATCTGTTTTCTGATACTGTTGTTAGATGGCATCTAGAGCAAGTGAATGTGACAGAGAGAGAGGAGAGAGGACGACAGAGGGAGGAAAAAAAAAAAAAACAACAGGAAACACAAGACAGCATGAGGGTGACGGGCAACATGCAGGTTAGAACAGAGCGATGGAACGAAAACGACCAAGGCATGACTGAACACCCCACGGAGCCAGCGAGCCTCTCCCATGAGCCCCAGCTCAGCCAGAGGTGCAGGGTGTGCTTCTGATGGCTAGATTACACACGCATCAAGCCCTTCTGATTACACACACACACCAAGTAGGATGCAACAAGGCCAGACCAATGATGCTGTAGACAAAAGCAGGTGTTTAGTTACACAGAGAGGGGTGGATAAGAGGGACAGATTTTATAATCAAACACAGGGAGACAGAAAGTGGTGGAGTTTTATGAGAATGGAAAAGACCCAGCCAGAGATGTTCTCTTCAGCAGGACTCAAAATCCCATCATCATAGTCTGGCAGCTCTACTCAATCACTGCATTAGCAGCCCCAGAAAGAAGGAAATTTCCCCCAAAATCCCTGGACGATCCTTTACAGTGAACCAGAGCCTTAATTACATGCTTCACCCAGACCAATCAGAGAGCTTGGGGGTCAAGACAGAGGTGAAACAGTTCATCATTCCTAACTGCGCTGCCTGGAAGTTACATCCTTCACAGAAGAATCATCTGAGACGTCACACCAAAGGATAGCACGTCGTGGGAGGAGAGCCGCTCTCCTAATTGGACTGGGCGGTCTGAGATTGGCTTATGATTGTTCGAAAGAGCAGCACAGCATGGGCAAGAAAGAAAGGACTGCTAGCGGTGGAAGTGGACCGTTCAGGCTTCACGCCGGGAACCACACCCTGTACCACAGGCTCATCTGGAGCATGCCTGGGTTTAGCCATCCAGGTGTGACCAAGCGTGACGTCCTTGAAAAGCACAGTTTGCTTCACGCACTGACAATCTCAGTACAGAAATGTAGCTACTGTACATTTACCACACCTCTCATATTCCACAGGTTCTTCCAGGAGACTGACATTTCACCATGGCTATACTAAGCACACCCAGGCGTGCAGGAGCGAACTTATGCAGCCAGCATGGAAGTCTGAGGTTACCTTCAAATGGGACAAGCAGTTCTGGAGGAAGACGTGCCAGTTGTTGATGAAGAACTGCTTCTGGCTGACACACAGTAGACATGTGACCAAGGGGTACAGGGCCTAAACGACAGGAGATAAAGCATGGAAAATGTCCTGTTCGGGAGGTTGCCTCCCAACTTCTCTATCCCAGCACAGTTGGTCCCTAGAGGAGTTACCAGGCAACGAGGGGGAGGGGCCAAGTGTGCTGAAAGGAGATGACTGACAGCACTGGGGGCTGAGGTATTCCAGGACCACTGCCATACATTCCAGGACGTGTGGCCAGTGACAGTCCCCTGGCTGTCACCCCTCCCCACCGCTCCACAGCCCCATAGCAACATGAACACACAACAAATAAGAGCATGCTTCCGTCCTTCTCAGCAGGACAGGCCCCAGAGATGGAAAAGTTGCAAAAAAGGGGTGTGGAAGTCAAAGTCTATGAATAAAGAACATAAGTGAGACTTTTTGGAGATGGAATTATAGCCTGATTGTACAAGTTCGACTTATGTTTAAACCTCAGGAGGACACAGCTGACGAAGGTATGCAAGTTTGCCATTAAGTCCGACATTTACAAACAGAATCAAGGGTAAACTATAGGAGAGGCCCTTTGGAAACGGTGGTGAAGAACAAGATGTGATGGAAACAGAAGCTGAAACAGATGGAGGTGTACCAGAGAGTGCTTCTTCCTGGAGCTCAGGTCGAAGGTTGTCTGGTACAGCATCTCTACGAAGTTCTTTAGACATGGGACATTAACTTCGTTCTTCACCGCCTGTGGGGTAGAGGAACAGTGGCAACTTGAAGTCTCAGTGAAGCCCACATCCTGTGGTGGCCAGTACAGTGTCTAAGATCCTGATTTTTAATATTGGACTTCTGGTGGTGCCCATGATACACTGCACTGTAGTCAGCTTCTGCAGTATCCATGGTGGATTCTACCATTCCTATTATACTCACAGCGGCCACAGGAATCAGAATCTCCACAAAGAGGCCAGCCAGCGCATGCTTGATGTCTTTGTCCTTCACCTCCAGGAAATATTGTGCACATTCCTTGGAAGAACAACACAGCAGGTGACAATTAAGACCACTATGCTGAAGCCAGAAGCAAACAGTCATAACACCTTCGTTGACAGGATGAATAGGAGAGACACACAATGCACTTGGCCAGAGGCGACATCACTAGTCACTGCTGTCACACGAGAAAACGGCATCAACCTTTGCTTCTCCAGCAGGCCCTGGTCAGACTACAGCCTCACCTGCATGAACTGGAAAGATGCCTCAAAGTCCTCCACAGGATACATCTTAACCCGGAAGAACTTCATGCCCATGATGAGGCTGATGATGCTTTGGATCACATGGGGACTCTGCTCCTTCTGTCGCAGCTCCTTCAGCTCCGTCATGAACTTCTTCCTGACCGCCTGGAACCTGTGTATGCAGGGCACAGAAACACCACATGTCTTACACCAAGAGCGTAAGCTTCCTAGAATGGACCTTATGATTTTACTCAGCGAGATTTGGTGCTGTCAAACACGACAGCATTTTACTCCCCAGACAGCCCTGTTATTCGGTCCAGCCATCTAAGCTGTACTCATCCCACATGCACCAACTTGTACAATTTCTAGAAGTACTGGATGGATCACCTAGAAATGTATAAGTTCCCAAAAAAATAGGTGGTTACTTGTATTCCTTTGTGTATGTTTTAATTCCCATGTTTGAAAATGTCATTTTTCTGTGTGTGTGTGTGTGTGTATATATATATAGACACTGCATAATGCTTGCAAAAGAAGAGGCAGTTTCAGACATTTCTGTTCACTTAGTGTTATGACTCTAAAAGCATTTCACAGATCTTTTTCAACTTTTGCAGATACATTAAGTTGAAGATCTGAACCTGATTAAATTTCGATATAAATGAAAGCAGCGCTGCATAGTGATTTATTTTTTATATAAAAAATAAATCACTATGCAGCGCTGCTTTCATTTATATCGAAATTTAATCAGGTTCAGATCTTCAACTTAATGTATCTGCAAAAGTTGAAAAAGATCTGTGAAATGCTTTTAGAGTCATAACACTAAGTGAACAGAAATGTCTGAAACTGCCTCTTCTTTTGCAAGCATTATGCGGTGCTGCTTCATTTTTAGGGCAATTTGTCTGAAAATGAAACCAGGTGTAGATCTTCATCCATAAAATGTTTTTGTTAAGCAGAAATAAGATTCATCAAATACTTTGTGACTTATCACACTTACAAGGTCAAATGTCGTCTGCTGTCACCCTTCCCCTACCTGCCACTAAGCAGCACTGCTTCAGTTTTGGGATGATTTGTTTCAAATTTAATCAGCTCCATTCTGTACCCCCCTACAATGTTTAAACAAGATCCATTAAACAGTTATTGAGTTATTGTGTTGTCAAAACTGCTCTTTTCTGGTTATTACTGTGCAGCACTGCCACAATTTTTTACAAATCTGTCTCAAAATTTAATTGATTTTAGTTCCTCACCCATACAATGCCTATGCAAGTTTGAAAAGCATCATTTTTTTTAGGTAATTGTGCTAATTTTGGTTAATTGTATTCCCTAAAGGCTGGGGAATACAATTAACTATCACTTATAATGTGATTTTTACATTAATTAAGACCATCTGAATACCACAGGTGATTCTACTGTATATTCAAGACATTTGTTCCAATGTGTTATTTTGGATGAAATTCAAATAGTGCCAACTGGACCGATTAAAATCAAGGGGAACGGGCTGGAATGGATAAGCATATATAAATGGTTTGACAAGCCCAGGCTAGATGCCACACACATGGGTATCGGTTCCATAAATCACACGCCTTAAGGCAGCCAGGACCACTACTGAGACATCTCCATCTGGAGCGGATCAGCTCCAACAGGGTCCACAGGCTCACCGCTAGACAGAGGAAGCTCGAGGATCCCAGAGCGGCTCTGGACCGGCTTCTGAGATCATACTGCGCTGCATTTGCTAGAGAAGTGGTTCACAGACAGGAGCGCCTGACAGCGCCACCACAGGGTAGGATACAGTAACTACAGGGCTTTCAGCCTGGAAATGCAGAGGGATGCAGGTGGGGTTTGGGAGGTGTAGTTACTTTGACTGAGTGAGGACTCCAATGACCTCTGCATAGAGGTCAGCAATGATGTGCACGTTGCCAGTGTTCGGCCCAGAGTACCTGTCCCAAAAAAAGAGATACACAATCAGCACCTGCAGCTAACCCAGCAGCACGCATGCAGGTGGGCAGACGTGTGCATCTGCGAGAGACTGTCAAACTCACCCCTCCTTGTGTTTAAAGTGCTTGAAAGCCAAGTTCAGAACTTCATGTACTAAAGCATCTGGCACAGGATGGAGAGGAATCTGCGAAGTAAACATTATATCACGTCACCAATGGGTACACTCTGTCCCCCCCTTCTGCCTGGCCCCTCCCCTCAGACCGCTGTCAGCCAATCGACCGTGTCTCCATGGGACACCATAGGAGGCTGCCTGGGTCCCGCAGAGGCAGCTGGCCTACAGCCATGGACAACAGCCTCAGCTGCTGCCTGCCTGTGAGCTCAGCCAATCAGGCTCCCGCACAGCCTGTTGTGCAGGGGGAATGGGATCTGACCTGCGTTAGTCGCATTATCTGCAGAACTTAAAAAAAAAAAAAAATGCAGCAGAGTTGTTTTTGAAAGTGAGCTGAAGCTCAGAGGCGGGGTGAGTGAGTTCTCCTGGGGGGGTGATCTCAGATGAGCCCCGTGAACCACTGCCTGTTCCCCATAGCGACACTCAAGATTAAACAAAGGCAGGCATGACCCCCCCTGACAGAGCTCTAAAGCCAGATAGCCAGGGCAAAGAGGCTCAATCCGCAGACCCTGTAGAGGGGAGGTTAGCCCTGAATTTGACCCTTCTTATGCTGATGGTGGCATTAAAAGGCTCTTTAAGGAGGGAGCTGTGGCTGGATGATAATGTGTGTGAATCAACAGTGGCGAGGAGCAGAGGGTCATAGCGAGGTCACCAGTCTCCATGCACATTTATATACACACACACAGACACACACACACACGCACAACAGCTTACCTGCTTTAAAACCTCGACTGATACTAAACAAAAAATAAAATCTATGGCTAAGTCCCTCCGCTCCAGTAGGTAGTCTTTGTCACGGTGCTGCTCGTCCCTGACATCGAGGAAAGAGAGAGAGAGAGTCAGACAGGGAGCAAAAGAGCACTATGTCAGTCTGCTCCGTCAGGCAAACCTAGCTTGAGA